>NC_088863.1:46128655-46428655 GCF_032884065.1 Artemia franciscana | reverse complement strand
TAAGAGAGTACTTTCCACCTTTGGAGATACAGTTAGACTGGATCCGTGACCTTTTTAATGCTGATACCATGGACACTATCCTGACTAACTTTCAAAAGGAGTAACTCATTGAAGTTTCATGTGATCCCACGCTGAAAAATAAATAATTTACTGCCGGCACTACATTGTTAGATTTCTGGATCGGTATCGGGAAGAACACAACGAACTGTCAAGCACTGCTGTTAAATTTCTTGAAGAGTTTTCTACCACTTATTTCTATAAAAAGGGTTTCTCAAGTTTCACTTATCTTAAAATTAAATCTAAAAACAAAGTAAATGTTGAAGATGATTTAAGATTGTATTAGCTAAGTTAGAACTCAATTTTGATAAAATGCATAAAGGCACAAGCTCATCCTTCTCACTAATCTCTTTGAAAGTAAGCGATTTTTTCTTTTAATTTTGTGTGTGTTTGTTTTTAAATAAAATGTTTGTAAAAGATGTCTCTTTGTTTTTACTTAAGCATGATGCGTAATTGAGTTTGAAAGGTTAAGGATTTAAGATTTGTTTTATATTTTAACTATACTTCACCGAGTGCCGGTAACCAGGATGTTAAGGGGTACCTAAAATATTTTGTGGGTAAGAAAGGGTACAGTGTCTAATTAAGTTCGAGAACCACTGCCCTAGGCCATTCGAAATTAATTTGTGAGACCACACTGGCTAATCATGACAAAACACAAAATCACAAAGAAAATAAGAACGAGGACAATTATGCTAACATTTCGGTCAAGACCTCCGCTTGACCGTCCACAGTGCAGAATAAACTGATTAAATCATAAAAACTAAACCTTAAAACAAAACACAAAACTAAAATATGATGACCCTTTCTTAGTAACGGTGAAAGGGTAACATTACCCTTTCACCGTTACTAAGAAAGGGTCATCAGGTTTTAGTTTTGTGTTTTGTTTTAAGGTTTGGTTTTATTTAATGTTTGCATAGTTCTCAAATTTTTTTCACTGGCCCAAGAAACAATGCCCGTGACTTCTCTTTCTTCATAAATAGGCATAAAAAATCTCCTACAAACAAATAAAGGACTTAAAAAGAAGCCGAAAGCCGGATAATAAATCTTGTAGCGAGGCACGGAATTCCTCGAATTCCTTTTAAAGTTATTACTTTCAAACCTTTTAAAGTTCATTCTGTATTTCATGCCTTATATGACAAGCAGAATAGGAACATCTAGTATTTAGTCTCTTCAGTTTTCTAAGTTCATCGGAATGCATTGAATATCAGTTACATCGAAGAGGCTTATAAAAGGCACGAAAACAACGAAAAGATATCCGTGACCACTCAAGACTTCCTCTAAAGGATGTAATGACAGTTAAATAATCCGTTGTCTGGGCCTGAAGAGCACTAGCTTCTGAATGGGTTTGTGAAAAGGACAGAAGTATCCAAGTGATACGGCCTTAGATTATTCTTGGTTTTTAATTTAGGAAATTATAAGAATCTTGAATTATTCTATTTTGAGACATGAAGGATAGTGATAAATTAGTTTTGGATCGACGTTGGACAATGATTTGACCTATGCTTCTATTTGACGTTTGCTTCTATGTCAAAGACAAAGAAAGAAGAAACACAGCTGATAATTTTATTTTGGTTTTTATTTCTATGGTTTTATGTTTAATAAGGTGAAGTGTCTGAGATTTGTCTGAATGATTCTCCCCGAAATAAAAAAAATGCAGTTTAAAAAAAAATCTTCTTGTGATTTTATATTTCTTCTTGTTTCTTTAATTTTCATATAATCTTCAATTTTAACTTTGAAAAATATGTTTCTTTTACGTGTTCGAGTACCAGACCTATTCTTTTTTTTTTGAATATTGTGATGCCTGAAACCTGAGTGCTGTACCTCACAGTTTCATAATTTCGCTTGAGACCAAAGATTTTGATATGATGCTATTTTAGGATTAAAATTAGGCAGCTCAGTACAAATTTCAGTATATTTCTGACTAATGCAGCTTCCATTTCACGTAGTCTGCATAAATTAGCTCGGTAGTGTTTTAATCGGATGTCATTCATCAGAAACAGTTTCCCCGCCCTCCTATGAAGTAAATACGCCTCTATAAATGAGACAAGTACATAAAGACAAGGTGGGGGAATACCTCTTAATTTCCAGGTCAATATTGAAATGAACATATTTGGGTACTTGTTAATTAAACGAAACTCACTCAAGAATTATGCTTAAGCTAGATCTCAGAAAACTGATTTCCATAGCACAAAAGATAAGTGGTGGGTGAAAGAATATATTGAACTTGTGTAATTTGGGCTATATATTTGCCCATTTTGGGGATGGGGGTGCTGGATAGTTTATGGTAGGTTAGTCATGTTAGGGACGCTGTCAAAATACTGTACCCCCTCCTAATGTGAAAAAATGTATATCCAAATTAAACTATTATGTAAAGTAAAGATAAATGAAGGTTATGTTTCACTAGGATTAAGCTAAATTCACATATTGGGTGTGTTTCGCTTAAGTAACAAGTACCAAGATTTGAGATACAGGAAATAATGCCCAGAAACTATCTTTGATGACAGAGGGTGATTAGAAACCGAGTAAAATTTTTAGCCTGGGAACAAAATTAGAAAATTATTATTTTTCCAGGCTATTTATATTCAAGGCTTCCATTTATTAATTATTTTACATTTTTTTTGCTGTTTCTTATAATTTACTATCCCCTCAGGAGTCTGTAGAGCTAACTGGCACAAGGTGTAATTTTTTCTTGTTCGGCTGATTCTAAAATTGAGGTTCAAGCTTTGAGTGCTTTAATTCTCAGCTCTTTTTTTATTATCAGGTTTCTGGAATCCTTTTTATTCAGTCTATTTCATGCCTTTTATTTTCTTATCCACAGTTTATTTCTGTCAACCCCATTTAATTCTTGTTTTTAATATTTGTTGTTGTTCTTTATTAATTATTTTTTGCCCTTGGAGTGGAACAATGATCTGGCCGAAGGTTGATTTTTTTTTTTGCTTATTCTAGCTAAGTTTTTAGGGAATCACAAGTTATAGACTGGAATTGTATTACTTTGTTATCTAGTAATAGGTTGTTTTTTGTTTTGTTTTTTAGGACACTGCGAGTGAATTGCCCATTTACAATAAAAATTAATTCGTCAGAGGATGGAAAATATTTAGTTGTTCAAACACTGAGGGACGAACATAACCATGCGAAAGGTGTCCTTGAACGAATAGTTTTTGGCTGATTGAAACAATCTTTTCTTTTTCTACTGTATTCCTATGATACGATCAGAGCTTGGATCAAAGGAAATAGGAAGCTGAGTCTAAAGGAATTTTTTTCGCGTTTTAACATGAGTGTCTAATCTAGAAACTGTTAGTGTCACTGACAGCGCTATGTTGCCCACACGAACTGGAAAAAGTTAAAACAAGCTAAAATTGAGTTCAATTTTAATGTATTAATACTTGTATTTTATCTGAGTAATGTACCAGGAACCAGCATCTACGTATCTCGATTGTAAATCGAATAAGTTGCAGTTTTTTAAATTGAAGTAAATTGAATTCAAAGTGTACACTCTGGATGCATTAAACAATTACAATTTTCTGTTTAAAAATATCACCATCAAGTTGTAATTACCCCACATTAGATACCACCTGTGAATTTCCTTCCGCAACCGGTATCCCCATGAACCATGCAGTGTCACTGACAATGTATGTCACTGACTGAGAATGTATGTTCATATAACTACTAGTGTCCTTTTGGCAAAAGTGGGTCTTTTATTTTCAGTAAAGAGAAGCAAATGGTAAATGAAGTAAACCAAAACTATGTCTAGATTGTGACTTCTATGATTGGGACTTGGCTGGGTAATGCGTATTTTTTTTGTCAGAGGTGTGCTTGAATATCCTCTTTTGTCAATTTCAAATTAACTTTGGTCTAAATTTTGGGCTATCAAACTTGCAAATTTTAGCTTTGATTTCGAATAGTTAATTGATTTAAGTAGTGAGCCGTCTCAGTTAGAGACTAGTGACCATGTATTCAACAATTTGCGTCATTTTAACAATATTATCAGTTCTTTCAAAGATTTTTTTTCTTTAATCTGCATATTTTATTCAGAAATGAAAAATGAGAGGAAAATATACTTAGGTGACAGAAAGGATTATTTGTAAAATTGACTTTTGTTGCTTGGATTCATAATAAAACTTATGAAAAGAGATACTAATATGGTTAATTGAGTGTGTTGATTCATGTTGTAACTGGTAATTGATCATGGTAAAATATGGTATTTTACCTTAATTTTACGAGCCCCTCTAGTGTTGGCATTTTAACTATTTTACCGTATCTAACATGTTTTACTGGCATGTTTACGAGCATTTGTAATTTTAGTAGTATCCCCTTAATGACTTTAAAGTCAGCCCTACTCCGATGCAGTATTGGAGCCACTAAGCCCTCTTATCCCGTCCGTGACTTTAAGTGGACCCATGTCCCATTACTCTAAGCGGGCGCATATCCCGTTACCTAAAGCGGGTCCATATCCCAATGTGGTATTTGAGTTGCTCTTCTCTCGTATCCAGCTGAAAACTTCTTGGAGAGATTTAACATTTTATGGGAACAATATATGCATGTTTTTCGACGAAAGTCTTCAATGGTTACAATTGGGCCTATACACATATGGCGTTATCAAGACTTTCGGTTGATAAGAAAATTTCTGGAAGCATTATTATCCGAGTTTCGTTCTCCAAGTTTGTTGTTC
Organism: Artemia franciscana; assembly: GCF_032884065.1. Taxonomy (NCBI): domain Eukaryota; kingdom Metazoa; phylum Arthropoda; class Branchiopoda; order Anostraca; family Artemiidae; genus Artemia; species Artemia franciscana. Next base: position 46,423,929 of record NC_088863.1, on the reverse strand, counting down.
AATAATTGAATAAGTGACATGATATCTAATGAATGAAGTTTTGATATGAATTCTAATATATATTTGGAAGAGATCTTTTGTGTACTCTCATGACACCGGGCTGATTATTGACTATTAATAATTGATTATGAGTATAACCGGTGAGGCATCCTTTTTGTACTGTTATGGTTTTGAGCACACCGGTTTTCCATTACCGGGCTTGAGCAAGAGTTTGGGTTCCCACATTGCCATCCAGGACCCAGTGTTCGCCATCCAGGGCCCCGAGTTCCCCTCTATGACCCCAATGGCCTCCGCTCAATTTTTCTATAAGTTCGATTTTGTTTTGCTTAGACATTTTTCAACTGTATTGTATATCTCAAAGTGACATATAATATGCGTAAAACAAAGAAATTTACTTGTGATATTTTCGGAATACGAAATACAGATGACATAGATATGTAGGTCGTGATTTTTGCTATTAAAAAAGTAATATTTGTAGTGACATTTTTTTTCTTTTTTTATTTGTATTTTTTTCTGAATTTTTAAGAGTATTGCTTAGTATTGGGCTATACATAAAGTCAAAATTAATAAAGTCGTATATGTTTTAGGCGATTATACGACATCCATATGAGTGAAATGGTAAAATAAAGCCTTTTGCAAAGTATTGTTTAGTATTGGGGTATGCATAAAATTGAAATTAGTAAAGTCATGTATATTTAAAGCGATGATACGACAGCCCTATGAGGTATATGATACAATAAAGCTTTTTGAAAAGTATTGCTTAGTATTGGGGTATGCTTAAGTCAAAATTAATAAAGTCGTATTTGTTTTAAGCGATGATACAACAGTCCTATGAGGGAAATAATGCAATACAGCATTTTGAGATGTTTTGTTTAGTATTTGGGTATGTGTAGCGTTGAAGTATGTAGTCATATATATTTTCAGCGATGATACGAGAGGTGTAAAGGAAATGATGCAATGAAGTCTTTTGAATAGTATTGCTTCGTATTGGAGATATGCAAAAAGATGAAATTTATAAAGTTATATACATTTTAAGCGATGATACGACAGTGCTATGACGGAAAGGATACAATAAGGCCTTTCGAAAAAAAGTTTTTCTTAGTGTTTTGTTACGCATAAAGTCAGAAATAATTAAGTCGTGTATACTTTAAGAAATGATAAGACAACCCTATGAGGAAAATGATACGATAAAACATTAATTGGTGATTGAGGATCAAAAAATTAATAAAAAGCACTTTTACATACCACAAACTCAGCTAGTAAGTAAATTCGGAGTTTCAAAGTTGATGGTTGAGTAACGAAAATTTAATAAAAACACTTCTGAGTAAAATAAAGTCAGGTAGTTGATAAATTCTGAGTGTTTTAGTTGCTGACTGAGCACTAAAAAAAAATTAATAAAAAGTATTTTCGACTAAAGTAAACTCAGCTACTTGATAAAATCTTTAAATGGTGAAGTCTTTAAAGTCTTTTAATTGGTGACTGGGTATCACCAAATTAATAGAAACACACTTTTCCATGGAACAAACTCAACTAGTAGGTAAATTCCGACTGTCTTATTTTCTGACTGAGCATAGAAAATCTAATAAAAGCCCTTTTACTACAAAAACTGATGGAGTATTTTAATAGGTGACAGAGTACCAGAAAAATTAATAAAAGCACTTTTCACTACAAAAAACTCATCTACTTGGTAAATTCCAAGTTTTAATTGGTGACTGCGTATAAAAAAAAAATAATAGAAAAGCACTTTTGCATGGAACAAACTCAGCTAGTAGGTAAATTCTGAATGTTTTAATTGATGACTGAGTATCAAAAATTAATGAAAAATACTTTTGTGTACAACAAATTCCGTCAGTAGGTAATTTCGGAGTGTCTTAGTTACTGACTGAGTATCGAAAATTTGATAATAACACTTTTGATTACAATAAACTCAGGTAGTTATAAATTCCGAGTGTTTTGGTTGTGATTGAGTACCGAAAATTAATAAAAGCACATTTAACTAAAACAAACTTAGCTACTTGGTAAATTCCAAATCTTTTAATTGGTGACTGGGTACTAAAATATTAATAGAAAAGCACTTCTGCATGGAAACAAGCTCAGCTAGCTGGTAAATTATGACTGTCTTAGTTGCTGACTGAGCACCAAAACCTAATAAAAGCACTTTTGACCATAAAAGAATGACAGAGTTGATAAATTCCGAGTTTTGTAGTTGGTAACAGAGTACCCAAATATTTAGTAAAGGTACTTTTGAATACAAAAAAATCAGCTTCTCGGAAAATTAACTTTGCATAGAACAGACTCAGCTATTGGTAAATTCCAAATTTTCTAATTGGTGATTTTGTATCAAAATTGATGGAAAGGCACTTTTGCATAGAACAGACTCTGCTACTTGGTAAATTCCAAGTATTTTAATTGGTGACTGAGTGTATAAAATTAATAAATAAGGACTTTTGCATAGAACAAACTCAGCTACTTGGTAAACTCCAATTCATTTTAATTGGTGACTAACCATCAAAAATTTTTTAAAAACACTTTTGCTTAGAAAATACTCAGCTTCTTAGAATATTCCAAGTCTTTTAACTGGTTACTGAATAGCACTTTTGCATAGAACAAACTCAGCTACCTGGTAAATTCCAAGTCTTATAAGTGGTAACTAAACCATGGATCTCTCCAGCTATTAAATCACTAATAAAAGAAAGGTCTCGCCTCTACTCTTCTGATGATATTATCAACGGCAAGAAATTGTGAAATCAAATAGTCTCTTTGGTAAAGAAATCTAAAGCTCGCTATGGTCGTGAAACCATGCCCTACCAATTACTTACTTCAGACCCCAAAAAGTGGTACAAGGCTGTGAAAAAAGTAGCTGGCCAAGCTTTTAACAGCAGTGTAAAGATCAGCAATGATCATGGGTCCTTAATCAGTGCAGAAAAAGTGAGCGAATTCTTCACCAAGATGTGCACTACCTATCCACCTATTACGGCTGATGAAAAGTCCACCATACTTGAAAAATGTGAGCCTGAGAACAACAAAGTAGTCAGTGAGTTTGACGTTTACACGGAATTACGGAAGATCAAACCGAATATATCTTCATACCCTGGTGAATTACCTGCCAAATTGCTACGTGAATGTGCAGCCTTCATAGCAATACCACTGTCCAGCATCATAAACGAGTGTTTTGCTTCCGGCTATTTCCCGACACAGTGGAAATGGGCCTATATTAGAATTATTCCAAAAAAGCACACCCCTAGTGCATGCGACGATCTCTGCCCGATCTCACTTACACCTCGTTTGGCGAAAGCAACTGAGGCCTTCATATTCAAGTTTCTTCTAAAACAAATTCGTGGGCGTATTGATAAATTCCACTACAGTGGGTTCCCCAAGTGCAGTACTACAATCTACCTAGTATAGATGTTTGACTGTCCTTCAGTGGCTCGAAAAAGGTAGCTGTTTCGTCGACATTTGCGCAGTGGATTTCAGAAAGGCATTTGACCTAATCCGCCACCTGAATGCAGGCATGAATCTCCAGGAAATGGGTGCCAAACGACCTACCCTTGGCCTTGTACTTGACTTCTTAACTGGCTGAAAAAAGTCTTTGTACTCCACGAAAACGATTCGGATTCATCATGGTCAGATACTTCTTGTGGGGCCCCATAAGCCACGAATTTAGCTGGAATAAATTTCCTGGCTGTATTTAATTCCCTGCTTAATCGTCACCACGATCGTTACAAGTTTGTTGATGATTTGTCCATAGTGCTTGCTTACCTGGTCGAAAACACTATCATAACAAAGCAGTTTTCAGACAAGTTATTTGATCAGCTAAAGACCGAATGCTCAAGTCATGATCTTACCATCAACGTAGCCAAGTCGTAGATAATTCGTTTCAACCCCTTGAAGCGTAATATAAATATGCCTCTAGTCCCTTTCCCGATTAAAAAAGAAATAAAAATCTTAGGAGTAACTTTCACTAGTGACTGTAGTTTCAGTTCCCATATTAATTGAACAGTCGTTTCATTTCATTTCATATATTAATCACACATACAGGCATATATATGACATAGGCCCACAGGGAGACAAGCTTAAAAAACTAGGCCTAGACAGAGATACAATAACAAACTTACACTAAAACACAGAGATAAATATGACGGTAAAGATACAATAACACAACAATAAAATGAAAGCAGCAGCTAGCCCAGGATCTTTCAATATTATTGAAAAAATTGACAATTTCAATATTGTTTAATATTAAATTAATACTGGAAGATAGCTGAGAGGCCCACAATTACCCAGAGCAACAAAAAAACAAATAACTTTGCCTTATTAAAATGATGCTTAATTAAAAATAATCCTGAACTAAATGAAATTTAAATTTCCTTTTTGTTAAATGGATTGAGGAAAATTTGTCAATAAGAGCCTTGTGAGCATCCAAGCACCGAGCTTTTGACACAAAGGAGTGAATTTAGATCTCTCAGTATTATACTTGTCAATGTAGATACTCTTTTTTGTCAAGTGTTTTAATTATGTAATTTTGTGATTGGGAGGACAAACTTATACTGAGAAAACATGCCGGTAATTTCTTAATGTCATAATTGAATTTGAAAAGAATTGTTCCAAAAGTAAATTGTTGGGAAACTGGAAGTATATTTAGATATGTATATAAAGATGCTGTAGAAGACTTATTTGGAAGTTCAATAGATGATGGAGTAAAAAGTTAGAGGATTCTTATGGCTATATTTTGCAGAATCTGTATTGGTTTAATATGACTTTTAAATGTAGATAAATATACCAGAGACCAATAACTAATATTATTCTGGATCAAAGCATAATAAATACTTCTTAAAGCAGAGTTAGGTAAATAAAGCTCCAACCTTCGCATTAAACCAACATACCTTGAAATCTTTAAGCGTAGATTTAGAATGTGTGTTTTAAAAGATAAGCTTTCATCAATCACTAGTCCAAGGTACTTTGTCATTTTCACACGAGATACTGATAATTGTTACTTTAATAAGTAACTCGGGTAATACGAGGGAAGATATTAGACTTTCTGTCGTAAATTATAAAATCAGTTTTTGATACATTCAAAGCAAAAAAAATTTGAAGAACACCAATCAAGAACATTAGAAAATGTAGTATTCAGTTTTGTCTCCAAATCTTCGTCATTCCTTTCATTAATTGAAACTGCCGTATTATCAGCACAATGCGTGTCGATACACGGGAAGGTAAAAGCGTGGTGAAGATCAAGTGCTGTGGCAACCAGTGCAATATATTTTTAAGCCATGGCTAATGCAGAGCGTAACAATTTAGCAAACCCATTACCTAGACCGTAACCGGACACTGAAGAACGACCCCTGTAATAGTCCCTTCCATGACCCAATTGTCGGGGTCCAAGAGTAGAAACATAGTAATCAATATCAGGACAAACAAGAAGTATTTTTCTATGCGCAATCTCACTGAATAGGTCGCAAATGACATGTAATCACCGTCAAACCTTTGGTTATTAGAGGATCGCCTAATTTACTTCTTAATGCTATCTGAAAGAGCTCCAAATACAAAGTGTTGACTGGAATATATTGAAGGTGCTTTATATTGTTGTGGTGAATGTGTTTATGAGTGGTTTGTCGTTCAGGAATACTTAGAAGAGGGATATTGGTATTACCAACTCTCGATGTCTTGACAACGGATGCGTAAAGAAATATACAATTATCAGATGAACAGCCGGGGTACCACTGATGCATCCGGCACTTTTGCCCTCGATTACATTCCGTTTAAAACCAAGAACATCTCTCAGAGTATGGTTGAGAAGAGACGTTTCATTCTCAATGGGAGAGCTAAGGTAAATTATCCTCTGCTCCATTGAATAGCTGAATGTGTAGGCACCATTTTGACGAAAGAGATTCTTCCTTTGATAGCACGACACAAGTCGGTCATACTACCATACTCCTTGTATTTTTAGGTGAGATACGGGTACATATTTGAGTTAAGTGATTTTATCGATTCCTCTTCCTATCATGCACTGGTGAATCGTTTGGTCTTACTTTTGATTCATACGTACGATCTTTTCTCAGGATATCATATGTATTTTTATGATTACAATCAACAAGAACAACTTCACACTTTTCTTCAGATTTTATGGCTCTGGAGAGTTTCTCCAAAAATCGCTTGTTTTATTTAAATCATCATAGAGTGGGTCAGAGACATTGGAGATGAATGTAACATTAAAATCATTTTAAATAGTGAATGTTTTCAGCGGCAATTCAAGAATCAAAATCAGATTTGTATCCTTGCCAACGAACAAGCAAATGTCTCTTACCCTTGCTAGATCGAGTCTTTCATGCCTTTTTAAGTTGATACATTTCGTTATTCTTAACTTTTTATAATCCATCATAATAAAAATCGCCAAGAATATCATCATCTTTCGTATCACGTAGACGATACATGACGGGTTTAGTGTTTAAATTTTTTTGACACTTTAAAAAGATCAATGGATCACAAATACTTCCCCTTTTCAAAAATATTAGTAGTTTTTGATTGTTTCGAACTTATCACCAACATTGAATTCCTTCTTCACAGCCTTTTCATTGGAATATTGTTCAAGAAAAATGTGAAGTGTATTGCTACTGCGATAAACTTCAAGAGGACTATGATGGGATAAGGATCGATGAGGATGTTGATTATAAATCAACATGATTTTATCTAAATCTTGAGTTGAACCAGTAGACTTTTTTCAATGTACAATATTCTGAAATTAAAATTCGAATTGTTCTAATCATACTGTCAGCCAACGCCAGCTTTATAGTACCATGACTATGATAGAGCAGTATATTATTTCAATATAACCTTTTTTACATGTGGATTAACAAATTCACAAGCTCGATCTGTATGTATTTCTCTATAAGAATCGTGTTCGAAGATAGATTCAAGAGTTGTAACAACCTCATCGCCTCTCTTTGAACGTAATGGAAGGGCTTACATATTGCCACTAAAACACTGATGGTAAGTAAAATGTACTTGTGTTTGTTTATTCCGACGTTTATGAGCCTCGTCTAGAGTCAAAAGATCTGCTTGTAATATATGCAGTAAAAAAGGCTTTAGTGTTCCGATAATGATTCCCGCGAACTCTATGATTTCAATGAAAGGTGCAACTGGGTTCATTCTGTAAATACTCTCTCGCCAACTTCTTTTCAACTCCAGTGATTCCAGCAAATGTAGCTGGGAACTTAAACTTCCCGCTTCACCAATATTCTCATAAACTTGTTTCAAAACTTAAAGAGTTTCATGGAATTCCGATGGTGATGCCGGCATGTGAACCCAGAAAGTAATAAGAGCTTATTGGCTCACTAAAACACTTTTGATTTCATCCTCTGAAAGATTTTATATTAGGTCGAAAGAGAATAGAATAATAAAGAGCTACCCTTCAGATGTATTGAGGCCAAACTATCATCTAAAGGTGTAGTGATTAGAAATAGCCCTCTCAAAGTGACCTTTCAAATTTATTGAGACCATACTACCAATTAAGAATTGAATGACTACACAAGGACTCCCAAAGTGATCCTTTGGGTCCATAGCCACCACACTACGAGCTATAAATATAATGACCAGAAATTACTTGATAAATGTGGGTAGTGTGTGCCCTCTTTACGTTTGATGTATTATAATGCTTTGAAAACTTACTGAGGGGGTATTGAAATGAATTTGTGCTTCTTCTTCTTCCCCGAAGACATTTCTCAGCAGATTCTTGATCCGTGCTGGGAGATCATCATTTCCGGCCTGAAAAAGGAATAAAAAATCCTACTCTCTTGAAGCAATTATGATTTTAAACTGTGAAAAGTGGTTGTTATTATGCTGAAAAGAATGGTGTATTTTCATTGTTATGAAAATATCTATTGGGTAATACCCCCAAATCCCCTCCTTAGAGGGAACCATAAAACGCATTTCAACACTGGAATGCATAATTTCTAGAAGCATGAAGATCTTAATTATCAACCTGAAAGGAATGTCTTATTTTTATCTCTTTCCCTGGGCTCTCCCCTCAAAAATATACTGAGGGGCCCCTAATATATTCCCTCACTAATAAGTTGAAAAAAAGAAACCATTATTAATTTTGAGAGTAGGGCCCTCAAATGTTTTTCTCAGAACGCTTTTTCAACAGTAGAATGCAGGATCTTAAAAAACATCTTATTTTCACAATACTACTAATAGCTAAAAGCATAATGAAAAGTTCCTATAGGACTGAGGGTGTCCTCAAAAATATCGAAAAGTTTTCTATACTAAACTAAAAGGAATGCATTGCTATTAAAGATGGGTGAAATCATTAATATTCTTAATAGTTCCCATGTGGATTTGGTTCTTTAGCGAATTTCCCTTCAAAGAAAGGAGTATTTTTAGGATGGGGCAATAGCAGTTAACCCCCCCCTACATCCTAGCTAATTCCCCCATGCCGTAAAAGTATTAAGTTTTTACCACTAATAAATAGGCTTTACGAGAAATATAGATACATTCTACTTACATGAAGATTGACAGCTCCATCCTGGTTAGGAGCGGAATACTCAACATCTTCACCATGAGGCTGGGGGATCATATAAGATTCGACAGCTTCACTGGCGCGGGGCTTAGGGGCCGAAATGGGCGCATGATGCCCTTGCATGGGGAGAGCAGAAGGTCCGGCATAGACAATGACCGAAGGTCCTGAGAGGACAGCATTCTCCCCGTTTTGCTGGTGGACCACGGAAGGGGGCCCTCATATTTGCTTTGCAGAGCGGTTGTATCACACGCCTTTGCCCTTTTTGGAGGAAGGAGATATTGGTTAGGGTTTTCCTTAAAAAGAAATAAAATTTAGTTTTTTATGTAGCGAAAAAATACATCTTATTTTCAACACGTAACTCCTTAAATTAAACGTGCCCCTATCGCAACCCTACCTCTTCTATATCGATGCTAGAAAACAATAGTTTTCACGCTCCTGCGACGAGAAAAATATCTTAATGATACGGGACAATGAATGGCAAATGATGGGTAAACCCCTATGCTCTAAAAAGAATTTAAACTTTCTTAACCTCCAACTTAAATTGTCAACTTTATATGCATACATTTAAGTTTAAAAGTTGTTTTCACAGGAGTAAAAGAAAAGCTTAAAAAAAATTTGCTATTATTCACCCGTCTAGGAATTCTAATGCTTTGATTTCAGGCCAAGAATTTGAAATTCAGTTCACAATTGAGAATACAGAAATTTGCGCTCCTTTATTTAAATGGTGACAAAATAGGTTTGTTACTCGTCTCAAAATATTTTCTCAAGGTATACATTACCCAGCAGATTCGTCTCATTTTCCTAATCCCTTTTTCAACATATCAAAAAGTAGTAAACTAGAACTTCATTCGAAACATGCATTATGTTTCGAATGTATACCTTGAGAAAATATTTTGAGACGAGTAACAAACCTATTTTGTCACCATTTAAATAAAGGAGCGCAAATTTCTGTATTCTCAATTGTGAACTGAATTTCAAATTCTTGGCCTGAAATCAAAGCATTAGAATTCCTAGACGGGTGAATAATAGCAAATTTTTTTTAAGCTTTTCTTTTACTCCTGTGAAAACAACTTTTAAACTTAAATGTATGCATATAAAGTTGACAATTTAAGTTGGAGGTTAAGAAAGTTTAAATTCTTTTTAGAGCATAGGGGTTTACCCATCATTTGCCATTCATTGTCCCGTATCATTAAGATATTTTTCTCGTCGCAGGAGCGTGAAAACTATTGTTTTCTAGCATCGATATAGAAGAGGTAGGGTTGCGATAGGGGCACGTTTAATTTAAGGAGTTACGTGTTGAAAATAAGATGTATTTTTTCGCTACATAAAAAACTAAATACATAAAAAAACGACAAACATGACGTCAGTCGACACACAAACATGACGTCAGTCGACACACACGTCCCAGTCGTCATTTGTGTCCCGGTGTTCCAGTCTGTAATTTCTCTTTGAGTGTCCCGGTCATCATTTATATTCCCTGTGCCCCGTATATTCATTCGTTTTTGATTTGGTATATGATGAAATAATTTTTTTGTTTCTTTCCTTTTTTTCTTTTTAGTTTTTTATTGGTTTTTACCTATTTTTTAGGTTTTTCTTTTCTTCTTTTTTCTTTTTAGTTTTTTTGTAGATTGTACCTGTTTTAGTTTTTTTTTATTTTTATTTTTTTAGTTTTCTTTTTCTCCTTTATTTTTCAGTTTTTTTCCTTTTTTTTTCTTTTTTAGTTTTTAGTTTTTTATTAGTTTTTAGTCCTTTTTTTTCTTTTTAGGTTTTCCTGTTTTTACCCTTTTTTTGTTTTTTCTTTTTTTTCTTTTTTAGTTTTTAGTTTTTTACCCTTTTTTAGTTTTTTTTTAGTTTTTTTGCTTTTATGGTTTTTTTACTAGTTTTTACCTGTTTTTTAGTTTTTTTTAGTTTTTTTCTTTTTTAGTTTTTTTTCTTCTTTTGTATTAATGCTAAAGCCAAGGTTCGAACCTGGAACCTCTTGGACCTAGAACCTGGAACATAACGCTGTACCAACTCAGCTACTTCGGCTTGAATACATTTACCTTTTTTAGTTTTTTTTATTTTTATTTTTATTTTTTTTAGTTTTCTTTTTCTCCTTTATTTTTCAGTTTTTTCAGTTTTTTTTTTCTTTTTCAGTTTTTAGTTTTTTTAGTGCTTTTATTAGTTTTTGGTTTTTTTCTTTTTAGTTTTTTCGTAGTTTTTACTTTTTTTTTATTTTTTTAGTATTTTTTTTTACTTTTTTAGCTTTTAGTTTTTTACTCTTTTTTAGTTTTTTTAGTTTTTTAGCTTTTTTAGTTTTTTTAGTTTTTTCTTTTTAGTTTTTTTTGTAGTTTTTATTTTTTTTAGTTTTTTCTTCTTTTGCATTAATACTAAAGCCAAGGTTCGAACCTGGACCCTCTCGGACCTAGAACCTGGAACATAACTTTTTACCAACTGAGCTACTGTATTTGTATCGGATTAGTGACGCTTCTTGACTACTAAGGTCCCTGCGTTGGCCCTGTAGTGCATTCCTGCAGCATGGTTCGATCTCTGGGTCCTGTATTACCACGCTAATGTCAAACCTACTGCGCCAACACAGGTAGTTATATAACTGAGCTATTTCGCCTTGAATACATTCGTTTTTGAATTGGTATGTGATGAAATAATTCAGACGTCATATGCGGACAGTCACTCGACAGACACACAGACATCTTATTTTTATATTATACTAGCTGTTGGGGTGTTTTTTTAAATGAAAGTAAGGAGCGACATTAAAACTTAAAACGAACGGAAATTACTCCATGTATGAAAGGGGCTGTTCACTTCTCAATGCCCCGCTCTTTACACTGAAGTTTTATACTGTTTAATAAACTAGAATTTAGAGAAATAGTCTTAACATTAGTGTAAAAGGGTAATTTTTCAGAATTACCCCCCCCCCCCCCAACTACCCCAAAAAGAGCGGATCCGTTCCAGTTATGTCAATCATCTATCTATGACTTGTGCTTATTTCTCCCACCTGGTTTCATCCCGATCCCTCCACTCTAAGTGTTTTTCAAGCTTTAGGTTTCCCCTTCCCAACTCTCCCCCCCCCAATGTCACCAAATCTATTCGAGATTTAAAATAATAGCTCTGAGACACAATATCCTTCTAAATATCAAATTTCTTTGACATCCGATAACCCGTTCTTACAATTATTATAATTCAGGGTTTCCAACTAGGGGGGACCTTTCCAATAAATTGATATTATGATCAAGAAAGGACACTTGTTTGCTATTTTGGGTGTATTGAAAGAATATTAGTCGTGCCAGCATTTAATGCCGAAATAAAATATATTTATGTAACCGTTTTGTGGTAGAATTCAATTTGTTTAGGGTGAAATTTTCAGACGAGAGCAACTTTTAAAAGCTAACCTTTTAGTAATTAACTGAAGCTTGGTCCATGCAGTTGTTTGCTGAAAAGTAAGCCTCTACCTTACGGTGGGGTATCATAAAAGGTTGCACAAATGTCTGACGGCTGTTAATCGTATCCTTGCTAGAATAGACTTCAATTAGCAGAAGAGCATATTGAAAGTGCAAAGGTGGAAAAGCATATATTTGACGTGATAAAAATACGATTAATTTGTCATTGTGAGAACCGTATAATAGCAGGTTGGACGAGGTTTTTAGGTGTTTATCTAATATAGACAGTTATATCAACTCAAATTTGGGTATGTACACCTTTTTTGGTGAGGGTATATAGAAAGAGAGAAACTCACCAGCGTATAGGTGGAAACCAAATTTCCCCTAAAATTTCAGGGAGTGTCCATTTTAGAAAGATGTTTCACACTCAAAATCTTACATAAGACTAATGAAATTTTCTAATAGCCGTTTTTATACCCCCAGAGACAAATGGAATTACTCAGTTTCCCATTAGAATAGTAGCAGATGACGTTTCTATTTTCCTGGAAATAACGGGTTATCAACAAGCCTTTTTTCCATAAGTCTCTAACAGTTCTTCAGTCTCTAACAGTTCTTCTCTTTGAAAATAGCGGAGTATTTGCTAACACGAAATGACAGAAAATCATGAATATATCGGGATGGTCTAGGGACTATGCCTTATTTGAGGGGTAGCCCCCTGAAGTTTTCTAAAGGGAAATCTAGATTTGGCGGGGTCTTTTAGGTTTTAAAAGATTATTCAATGAAGTTCTGGGGCAAAGAAGTCTTAAAACCCTTTAAAGATTTTCTATTACGTAACAATCTTAGAGATCCTAAAGGTTTTTTCCCTGGCCCTCGTAAGCTTTTTAAAAAGAAACTGTTTGGTAATCAGCGCCTGCGTCTTTAAGGAAACATTCCCTATGATGTAAAAGACCCCTGCATCTCTTTGAAAACCCATAACACCCGTGTCTTGAGGGGGTGATCTTCCAACTTAAAGGGAGAAAGGAGTAGCGGCAATGTGTGTTTTTTGAAGCAGAGAGGCCTCACTACTCTCAACCTGAATGCGTTGGCTAGTGGTGCCCTAACCGAAGTATTCCCTTTTATTTTTATATTTTGCATTAACCATATTTATTTTTATCATCCGTTTTCATTTTTACCTGCAAATTTAGAAACCATTTTATTTTTATTTTAGCTTAGCTAGTATAATTGCTGGGGCATTAGCGGATTTTTCTTTTCTAAAAAAAGCTCTAAACTAAATTTTGTGTACATTCCTGTTTTGTTTTTTATTTATACGAAATGATTTCGCGGCTTGATTTGAATGCATAAGAAAAAACCAAAGAAGGTAACGAAGAAGGTATTCCTGCAAAACTTAATAAGGACATTATATAAAAATATCTGACGGGTCGAGGAAAAAAAGCCAAGGAAAAAAGACTTACTTTACAAATGGTCTAGTCCAAACTTACAGTAAGACAATTAGGACTATGGCTAGTACTTTGCACTCTTAGTCCTAAAAGATTTAACAAGAAATTAGTTGCTACCCATACCTAGACTGAACAATATTTAAAAGTATCTTTGACTGTCAAGAGCCTTTCTTCTTCAGTTTGGATTATGATACAGACATTTTTGCAAAATCTCATCACCGGAATCGAATCCCCAACCCAGCAGTGGCCTGCTGCAGCTGAGATCAAACTCTAGGTTTCGTATATTGGTTACCGGAGCTACCAAGTAAAAAGTGAACTCTTGACGATAGTAACCAACAATTTTAAACATGTTTTGACAAAGAAAACACCCAAGTTAAGAAAAATTGTCATTTAATGTTGATTTAGGAGTGGTAGGCGATTTCAAAACGACTCAGTTTCTTTTCATATAGTATCTAAGGGACCAATGACTCCATATCCGGTCGATACAGTGGTATTGCCAGTCATAAGGGGAAGCCGAAGTAGGTATTTCGTATATTTGTAAAAAAGTTCTCTATTATCAGCAATATCACTGTGAGTGAAAGGCTGCCAATAAGGCGAAAGAGCAAGCGAATATGGGACTACAGAAGCTTTGTAAAGAGGTCCTAGAATACGACGACTAACCTAAGCTTTATAGCAGCTTAAAGGGCATAAGTTTTTCTACTCCCATTCTAAATAAAAATCAACTGTGTCCGTGTTGCACGCGAATTTTTCCAAATTCCCACTCAAAGGTAAGTAAGGTGATCTTGTTCGTGAACGACATGAGTACCAAGAGACAAATAGACTGGCTCGTCGACGAACAAATGTTTTGTCGTAATTTCATCAATAATCATTAGTCCAAATATTTCGTAAAATATGGGGAAAAGAATAATCGGTCTGAATGAAGAGCACTAGTCGGAAGGTTTTCCCTTTTTAAGGACAGGGCTAATTTTACCAGTGGTAAATAAATCTGTGACTGATTCCGAGCAAAAAATTCTTTAATAAAGCAGTTTCAAGCTCATAACCAAAGAAGGGATGCAAGCTTGAAGATGTATTGCACAAATGCCATCAATACTGTGGATTTTTTTTTTTTACGAAGCTTAGAAATATTACGAAGCCTATAAACTAAGGTCATTGCTAGACTTGAGCAAGCATTTAACAAGCTCCTTCTCATACACACTTTCAAGACTGCATTCAAGGCCAAATTTGCTTGATGTCGTTTCGGACCTTTCACAAAGTGTCTCTTTGTATAAAGGCAGAGATCGTTCACTACACCGGTACGCCACATACCACACTCTTTCCAAATATGGAACCAGAATTTTGACTTGGCACACGACTTGGCGAGCTTTAGATTGCTTGTCCAGTGAGGCTTTTCTTCTCCAACCCATACGGTACACTTGCCTTTTCAGTAACGCATAGGGTATGCAAAATTTCAGTATAATACGAGTTGAATAAAATCTGACTTTCAGAAACACTAATGCCAGACCTCTGAGACAGTAGCTGGAAAGATACTTTTTTTTTCCAAGGATAGCATCACTTACGCTTTGAAAAGGTGTCAGGTCACTTTTGCCCCAGTCACAGATTTCATGCCACTTGCTAGTACTGTTTGATGTGACAGGTTCAGTTGGGGTTACTACGACAGGGAAAGGGTTTCTGATCGGCAGATGATCTGAAGTCTGAGATATAGGGAAATCCAGAAAGGGAAATCACCTGTTGCCTGAACTATGGATGTGTGTGAATCTAAGCCCATTTTCTACTGGAGCAAGCTGTGGGTGTGTTTGAACTTCGTGTGCAAAACGGTCAAGGGATTTCAGATGAAGCTTCAAGGGACAGTTGAGGGGAATGTTGAACTAAATCAAAACACAATATGTGCCTGCGGGCTGTCAAAAAGGTGTATCTCTGAAATGACTTAGGGTATTAAGTTGGAACTTTCAGGAAATGATTATCAAATGATCAAAAAAGGCAAGTATATCTTGTATTTTAAATATTGGTTAGTATGGTTTAAATTGTGAGGGCTAAGGATATCTTCTGACACTTTCAGGGAATATTTAAAGAGGATAGGTTGAACTAAATAAAAACACACTTTGTGCATTCAAGTGGCCAATAGGATGTATGAGTAATTGATCAGGAACAACTTAGAGTATTAAGTTGAAACTTTCGTGACCTATTAAGAGGGATATTAAACTATAAAAAAGGAACTCTATGTATTTTGTTACTACTACTACTACATCTGCCAGGGTGGTCCCAAGCTTCTTTTCACTGGGGGGGGGGAGGCGAACTCGCAAATTTCACCACATCGCTGCCAGATTTTCACCAGATTTAAAAAAAAGAAGACTGACCTTTAAACATATTTTAGTAGGTAGAGACCGCATAATATATATAAGATCGCAATCAGGGAAAAATTCGCTGAGTTTTTATTCCTTTCCACTTTTGAACTCTCTGAGACAAGTCAAACTGGTCCAAAACATCAAAATCAAATCAAACACCCCAAAGAACATTTTTGTTAGGGGTAGGGTTTCAGGGAGGGGGGACAAAAGAAACTTTAAAACTGGTTTATTTGTAGCCAGGTTTATTTTGTTTGTCAAAACGCAAAATTGGACTAGATTAAGTGGTGCATTTTTAATTGAATTTTTATTTAATTAACGTCAACAGGCCGAAAATGAGGCAAGCACCAGTTTTGTTTGAGCTTTCATAGGGTAGGCTGTGGACAGGAGAGGATGCATGACTGCCACCTTAACTTTATTTTGTTTGATGTGCATTCTTTATAATGTGTTGTGTAGTATCTTTTTCAATTGAACGAATAGTGTCTTTTCTAAATAGCATTTTCTTTTACTTACTTTTTGGAGAAAATTTGCTTCTGAAGATTTAGACCGCATGATTTTTACTTTTCTAATGTTTTGCATTTGGTATCCATTATAAAATACTTTCCCATAATAGTTTCTACACAAGTTTTCAGACAGCTTAAGAACACGTTTAGACTTGTATCTTTCATTAATTTTCCATGGGAGGGCCCCCAGAACACCTCACTTTTTTATGAAAGGTATCCCCCAAAGCCATTGGATGTGAACCCCCTCTTCCCCTCCAACCAAAGTGCTAAAATTAAGCCTATAGCCAGAGTGACATTTCCAACAAATTTAGGACCCAAGACCTCTAGGATCCAGGCAGTAAAAGGCTTCAAAGTTCCATAGTTTGAAAAACTATTGATTTTTAGTACTTTGATTCCTGCTAGTTCCTCAACCGTATAACCCATAAGCGAAAATTTCTTGGTTAAAGTTTTTTTTGCCGATTGCTGTGTCTTCATCAAATTCAAGGTGGATCGAGGTAATTGGCATTATGGTAGGTTGGACACAGAAGTTGATTTTACTTTTTAAATTGTGTTACTTTGTACCAAGGTTTTTTCCTCCCCCTACAGCCTCACCCAATTCTCAAGTGGATTGGAGTAATTTCTTGCAAATAGTCAAGAATGGAGTCTGTCTGTTTAAGCCACTCACAGAAAAAAGCCTTTGGCTCTTTTGTAGCTGAAATCTAGACAAGGATGTACCATATTGTCAATAATTTAGTTTTTTCAAAATTGTCTTATTATACTTCAATTTTAAAAATACACGTTTGTTGGTTAATTTTTGTTGTTGTTGATAATGAATTGATTGTAGCATAAAAATACTCTCATATTTTTTAACGGTAAAAAAGCCTGTCTTTTTAGTAATTTATAATACACCAGTTTTTTCATGACTTTTGACGGAATTTGACGACATTTCTTTTCAATTTTAGAGAATCAACTTTTCAGAGGACACATGTTTTATACCGTCTAATATAGAGATGAAATTTTTACGTTTACTCTGAAAACCATCTAACGTTGGAGGTGTCCGTAGTATTACTGAAAAACACACTATGAATACCTGTGGATAAAAAGACTCTCAGAAACACTCCAAGTTAGGACTAACTTGAACTGATACAACTCAATAGCTATAACATACTGCCACACTTGGAGCAGTTTTGAGAGGGGGTCTTTGCCGCAAGCATAATCCAAATGGGTAAAATTCACATATGACAAAAACCACTTTATCTACAATGCCGTACTTCTAGGTACCTTCTTCCTCAAGGTATACCCATCTCTACTTGGGAGCTTAATACACCCAGAAATACAAAACTGATATAAATCACATTACCCTAACGCTGCAGGCTCTACTAGGAAATAACACATAGTCGGAAATACAACCATAGAAACTTACTATTGATACTAAGTCACAAAAAAAAACTGAAAAAATAAATCAAAATATTCTTCATATACTTACAGGGGTTTGTAACCTTCTAGTATTCTAGAAAATCAAAACGAGGAGTGACCTGGAGTTACACACCCCGCCAAAAGGATTACAATTTCCTTATAAATGTTGACCTTACTGAACCAGACGGTGCCCAGAATTCTGTCTAGTCGATTGAGTAAATTATCCCCAGTTGTGGATTTTTTGAATTTCAATTATTAAGCTAGTTTTGACATCTGTAAGAAAATTTCCAGCGGAAGAAAGGAATCAGCTTGAAAAGAAATAGAAATTATAAAAGAAAAACAAAATCAGATTTATGTTATAATTAGTTCTGGGTCCATAACCCCAACACACCCACACTATGATAAATGGTCATCACCACACCTTACTGGTCAGAACACCACAAAGAAACAAAAGCCAAACTCCAAAATCTCGAATTTTACAAGCCTTCTTGCTTTGCAGCTATTTTCAATGTCTAAGCTGCGGTCTACCAAATGAGCATCAAATCACTATGTTTTTTCCAGCTGAGTCTATTGTCTACAACAAATCCTAGATATCGAGTTTCTTGAACTTCCGTTAGAGTAGCTCCATTATGTATAATAGATCCTGCAGAAATGGTAGGCGCTGTTCCTATTCTGTTTAAACTTGTAATCATCCCCGTATAGAATTTTCCAGACACATAAATATGCTTTAGAGACACTTTATCTTGTTTCTTTCAAACATAGTTTTACCTTCTTTTAAAACATAGTTCGGAAGCGATCTATTTACGCGTTGGAACTCGCAAATTGCAACTTTTGATTTGAGCTATTGATACACAAGACAAGACTTGTGTTTATGCTAGCAAATTTTTTTTTTATTATTCTTCAATTTCGGGTTTAGATTATGTGGCTCAATCTTAGGGTGCTGAATTTTTACAGTTTAAGAGTTAGACCGTTCTTCTCAAGTTTTTTTTTTATAATTTAAAACTTTTCTATTTTTTAAATTATTTTTTGGATTGAACGGATTTAGGTTATGTAACTTCTTCTTAGGGCGCTAACCCTTCTAAAGTTTGAAGGCTTTATCATACTGTTTGACTTTCTCTAATTTTTCAAACTAATCCATGGATTGAATTATAAAAACATTCCCGTCATCCCCCCGAAGTTTTCATGTCGAGATTTCTATTCTTTCCTTGAATATTAATTATTGACTTTTCATGACATCTATAGAACTTTTTGAACGGGGTGGAGGAGGTTAAAAATATCCAATGTTTTCAAAATGTTAGATTTTTTCATTTTAAGATATTAAAATGTATAATTTTAGTTTTGATATTGCTATTTACTTTTTACTGAAACTCCAGGTAAAAATAATCTATGGATTTAATTCGTCATTCACCTCTCTAACAATCTCAGAAAATTTCATCTTGATAACCCTAGTCGATGTTTGGGTGTTAGTTCTTGAATTGTCATAACATTTGTAACTCTTTTTGAGCTTGGGGATGGGGAATACCCGTTTGTACAAACTAAAACAATATACATAGTAGAAAACAAGTTTATGTGATTCAAAGGGTTAGCTTCGCATAAGATTGTCGATAGGCCCTTCCGGTCGTAAGATATGAAAATGGTTGACATATTAATTAATTGTCTTATTGCTTCACGGTCATCAATGCAAACCTTTGACAATCTATATACAAAGAAAGTGTTTTAATTTAATTGGACACACGTTTAAAATTTTCCTAATAGTTTCAATTTAATAAAGTTGCAACAACATGTAGCCGTTACTATTTTTTCTCATACCAAATATATGTAGGATAGGGTACCATACCATCTATCTTTATTTCTACTGATTTGGGAATTAAGATCCCAAAAATACCCTATGCCATTTTTGAGGTACAATGTCATTTTGACAAATTGGATACACTTTAATTATTTTGATTTAGTTCAATAGTAGCAGCAGTATTGGTAGGGGGTAGAAACACTAGTGGCAGTATAGTTGCCCAGAAACTTTAGTCTAATACCCTTAGCAATAGCAGCAGTTATAACAGGCTCATAGTGCCTTTAGGTTAGTTCAACATGCTTCTTAACACGGCAGGAAAGTGTTAACTTAGTTCTACGGTCTAAATTGCTCCTTGGATATTACTTTTACGCCATTTAGACAACCAACAAACATATTCTGCGCTTTGATTAAGCTCATCACCCTTCTGATTTTCCCCTTTAAGTTACACCTTAATACACTTAACCTTAGAAGAAGCAGTGGTAGTAATAGTAATAGTAGTATGAGCAGGAGTAGTAATAATAAGAGTCTAAGTATGACTATTACTAAATTTAGTATGAGTGTATGTCTGCATGTACATAGTGTGTTTTGATTTAGTTCAATATTCCAGTTAACATCTTCTTAAAATTTCATTTTAATACTATTAGCTTTAAAATAACTATAGCATTAGTTGTAGTAGTAGCAGTAATAACAGTGGGAGTCGTACTAAAAGTAGTAGCAATGGTAGTAGCAGTAGTTGTAAGGCTGCTACTGCGGAATTAATTCAGAAGAGTTGGTGCATCCAAGTTGTCAAAATATAACAGGTCTTAAAGGGTCTAGCTTGTTCCCACCCCTTTGAAAAATTTCACAAGTGGAAAGCCCCTCGGAAATTTCATCGCAGCGGATATCCCCCCCAAAAAAAAATTCCCCCCACATCTAAAATTGAGCAGACACAGAGAGAGCATGGCAAATACAAATAATGAAGAAAATATTGACTTTTTGATTTATCTACTTATTTTCCAAACATAGGCAAAATATGAGGTGAAGAATATTCATTACGATATATTTTGACATTTTATTTTATTTCTCTTTTTTGTGTTTCTAGGGCTGGAGTTATCAAAGCAATAATCAAAATGCTATCTTAGAAACGTGGGAGTGGGCTAATCCAAATGGAAATTGGAAGTCCTAGTGCCCTTTTAAGGGTCTAGAGCTACTGGAGGGCAATTCGCCTCTTCTCAACTCCTTTTCTATTGTTCGATCCTCCTTCAGACCTAATCATGACGAATCAAAATTTTGAGATAACCATTTTGCTCAAATACTTCGAAAAGTCTAATAAGTTTGCCATTAGATTTGATATCACCCCACGGCCCCGTTTCTAGCCCTTATCTTACCCTGCTATGATAAATCATCTCTCCAAATACACACAAAAAACGAAATATGGTATAGGACGCAAAGAGGCGCAGCTTTTTACGAGTCCAGGTTAAAATTAACCACAATGTAAATATCAAAGGGATGTCTCAGTCTGTGAAATACTCATTTTCAATTGTTTGATTGAAGAGTAAGAAAACAATTATTAAGTAAACAATTATAAAGTGCTTCTAAATTTCATAACTATCCTAGAAAATCAAATTGAATTTATGTAAGGCACCCCATGGATCATAAGCTACCGACCACTGTGCCACGCCATATATTCTGTATTTCATTTTGGAATATAGTTATAACCTTCCAAAACGGTTTTTTTTATTTGTCATGCTTTTTCTGGGGTTGCTGAATTTTAGATGTAGGTGAAATTTTTCAGAGGGGGAGGGGAAGTGGAGTTTTCTGCAGGTTAGAATTTTCCGGGGGAAGTACTTTTTGGGAGGAATTTACCACGGGAAACGAAGCCTAGTACCGGGAACACAATTTAAGGAGCGCAATGGAGTATTAAGCAGAAATACATTATGGTTAATCTCAGGCCAGTCAGCACAAATCACAGCTTGTTAAAAGGCGAATCAAATCTCTCTGGAACGGCTCAAAGTACAACGGTGTTTCCAATGCATTCAGATAAGAAGAAGAAGAAAATATATTGGATTAGATAGGAAAGTGTTTATCATAGGTAGGTTATCTTTAAAAGAAGTAACGATGAATATTTAGTGTTTGGTCACCTTTGTAAAAAAATATCCGGTAAAATCCTATTTAATTGACTTCTTGCTATCTCGGAAAGGGTTTAGGCTAGGAAAATGAAACTTTCAGGGATGGGTCTACAGGCTAAAGTATGTCCCGGGAAGGTATTTTAAAGTACCCACCTCCACTCCTTCTCCCTCTAGAGGGCCCTGAAATTTGCCTACATGACAGGTCTTTACCTATTCAAATTTTGACAAAACAACATTTACCTTAATTTTCAGTTAAAAGTTGATTTTTCTCTGTCTTTAGTTCTGAAAATGCAATTCCTGTTATTTGAGTAGAATTTTGAGCCATATCAATGTTTTTTTTTAATTTAGGAAGTGTATTTGCATATCATTAAAATCTTTTAAAATGGAATTAAGCAAAGTTGTAAAGCTGAAAACAATTTTGTTTTACTTCAATTAAGCAGAAGATCTATTTTGCATGGTTTCACTTTTATAACACACATTTTAAAAGGTCATCAAATGTCAGGGCCCTCTAGAGGGAGAAGGAGTAGAGGTAGTTGCTTCAAAATACCTTCCCAGGACATACTTTAGTCTGTAGATTCATCCTTGAAAGTTTCATTTTCTTAACCTAAACCCTTTCTGAGATAGCATGAAGTCAATTGACTAGAATTTTAGCAAATATCCTAACATAATATGGGTAGTAGGTTACCAAATTATATTGGTTATTTTGCATTCTTTTCAAACATAGCCTAACATTCACTTAACTGACAGTGCAGCCTTCCCATGATGATTCCAGATATTTAATAGATTCTAACCTAGTACTGTGCCCTGGGGGACACTACCTCCAACAGCAGCCATCTCAGAGAAGAATGTCCTTCCATTGCTTCTAAATATTTTAACTATCTTTTTTCTATCTGTTTGGAACTGCTTCACCCACTTTACTACATCCTCCTTTGCCCTAATAGCTTGATTGGAGCTTGATTTGAAGTCTTTTATGGCAGACTTTGTCAAATGTCTGCCAAATCCTATAAGATAATGTCAGCAGGGGACTTCTGGTCCATAATATTGGCAACATACTTGTAAGTATGAATCAAGTTTGTTTCAACCAACTGACTAGACTTAGAGTCATGATGACATGATAAAGATATAGTATTGTTTTTTAAGTATGTCATGATTATAGTGTTGACAATGCCTTCTAGAAGCTTCTCAATTGCAGAGGTGATGCTTATTGTTCTGTAATTACTTGTATCCTCTTTACTACTACCCTTGTGCATGGGTTTATATTTGCTGTGCATCAATCTTGTGGGATAGACTCTTCATCTAGAGATTTCTAAAAAAGTAGAGCTTGTGGGTCCAACAGTTCAACATGCAATTCTTTTAGAAGCATAGGGTGTACACCATCAAGTCCTACTGATTTATTTGGGTTCAACTTTCTTAGGCATGTCCCTACATCAATGATGTTGCTCATTTAACATCATGTTTTTTTTTTATCTTATAGTCAGCAATCTCACTTAGGCTAAACTAGATATCTCCAAGTGTATGTAGAGTAAACAACTTAGCAACAGATCAATCAGAGGCAACACTATAGCATTGCCTATAGAAAAGGTCATACAGCTCTAATGTTTTATTATTAATTTAAAAAAAAAACCTTTTTTACACAAAACAAGCTTTTGAAGAAAAATATAGAGCTCCATTAAGCCAAGCATTAGTAAAAGTAAAGTCAAATAATCTTCCAAGCATAAAACTTCCACAAATCACTATCAATAAATAAATAAAACTTGAAACAAACAGAAATTACAATAAATAGCCATGTCAAAGTCAAAACAAGCAAAATTTAACATTAGTTGGGCTGATAACCCTGATGTCTTCTCAAGACCAGAACACAATTTGCACTTTACTGAAAAAAACAACAAAACAAATGGCCATGGACAGTCTAATTGACATAAACTGATATTTATTCCCAAAAAGCTTTGATAATTTTTTATTTATGAAAGTGAGAAAAGTGGAAACATTTCAAACATATTTTATTTACTAACAAACATTATTTTTTTAAATTGTAAAAGCAGCAGTATTTACCTTAATTAATTACCTTAATTTGCACTTCGGAGCAAATTAAGATCTGTAGATCTGTTGAATGCTCCTGAGTTGAATCGGTGATGTCTCATAGCAGGTATGAGCAGGATGGAATGTCCCACTCATACTTCCAGTCTTTCATGGCCCACTCTTTATCCTGTGCCTTCTTGAATGCTTCGGGGGTGGGGGCTGAGACTGTTGCTTTGCACAGTTCATTCCAGGGGTTGACAACTCTGTTGGTGAAGAAACTTTTTCTGGCCCTGGTTCTGACTGACTGCTTGAACAGCTTCTTTGAGTGTCCTCTGGTGCACTGTGGGGGGCCTGGGTGGATGGGCAGGATCTTGGCATATGATGAATTCAGCAATTTGCGGGTCATCATCATGTTGCTACGGTTGCGCCTGTACACAAGGGTAGGGAGGTTGAGAGCCCGTAAACGATCTTGATAAGGTTTGTCTCCAAGGTTTGTGATGGCCTTGGTTGCTCTCCTCTGGACTCCCTCAATTAGCCTGACATCTCCTTTGTATGTTGGGAAGGCAGCGCACATGCCAAAATCCAAAACGGGTCTGACTAGTGCCTTGTAAAGTTTCAGGAAAACTAGTGGGGATCTGCTGGTAACTGTTCTTTTGATCAGACCTAAGTTTGTGTTGGCCTGGGACACGCTCTTGATGGTGTTGGCATGGAACTTGAGAAGGCTGTCAACAATGACCCCAAGGTCGCGTTCCTCTGTGCTGGTCTTGATGGGTGAATTGGAGTTGGAGGCATGTTCATGCATATGGTATTGGGTGCATGGGTTTGAGGATCCAAAGTGTAGCGTGCTGCATTTGCTTATATTGAATGATAAGAGCCATTTGTCTGCCCACAGCTGGATTTTCTGGACATCTGTTTGCAGGGATTTTACATTCACTGCTCCAAATAGCTTTGAGTCGTCAGCATAGAGAGACAAGTTGTTTTCCACCTCGCTGAATATATTGTTGATGTAGATGTTGAACAGTGTAGGACCAAGAACAGTTCCCTGCAGTACTCCACTGATGACATCACAGGGCTCGGAAAAGATCTTTTCACCTCCAACACCAAATAGCCTGACACTCTGGGTTTGTCCTGACAGGAAGTCCATAAGCCAATCAACCAGGTTGGGGTGTAACTGGGCAGCAGTAAGCTTTTCTCTTAGCCTTTTGTGTGGGACTTTATCAAAGTCTAGTAAAACTAGGTCCACTGGTAATCCTTTGTCAAGCAAATCTGTAATGATGTCATATGTTTCCAGTAAGTTTGTTTCAACTGACTTTCCTGGTTGAAACCCATGCTGATTAGGGGATAGGATATTGTTGACTTTCAGATGTTCCAGTATTGCATCATTGACCACTCTTTCAAGGGTTTTTGCGACTACTGATGTGAGACTTATAGGTCTGTAGTTTTCTGCTTTAAGTCTGCTGCCTTTTTTGAATATTGGGGTCACAAAAGCAGTTTTCCAATCAGATGGGACAGATTTGGCATTAATAGACTTTTGGAATAGGTCAGACAGTGGTCCTGCGATGATGGTTGCCAGTTCCTTCAGCAGTCTTGGGTGTAAGTGATCTGGTCCAGCCGATTTATTTGTGTCAAGATTTTGAGGATGTTGGAGGGGTCGATGCTGACTTGCTCCATTGTTGTGGGGGCTTCATAGCCCAGGCAGTTTGGCAGGGGGCCTTCTGGTTCACAAGTGAAAACTGAAGCAAAGTGCCTATTTAGTTCGTTTGCTACATCAGTTATGTTGGTTACAGTAGTGCCACAGGGTTTCACCAGTCTGGAGATAGTTCGACGGGAGTGGTTCTTGCTAGAGACATAATTCCAGAATTTTTTAGGATTTGTCTTACTTTCTTTGGCAAGATTGGACTCCAGATTTTCGTAGAGTTTTCTGGTGAGGTTTCCCAGCTTGTTTTGTGCCTTGGTGAATTTTGTGTGTTGCTGCAGGTCTCCTGACTGCCTGAACTTTTTCCGTGACCTCTTTTTCCTGTTTATTTCTCTTTTGATGTCTTTTGTCATGTAGGGGAGGGATCTAGGTTTTGGTTTGAAACTGGTCTTTGTGTGGGCATCCTGAGCTTTCAGCAAAACACCCTTGAATTTGGTCCATTGTTCGTCAACTGTGCCACTTAGTACATTCGGCCAGTCTGTAGTGGATAATTCATTTCGAATAGCAATGTAGTCAATAAACACTTTTTTGACTAGCTTGTTCTTAAGTACCTTCACTTTCAGCATGAGCTCTATAGTTAGGTGATCGCTTTTACCAAGGGGTGGTGAGTATTCAATACTTTGAACTAAGCTTTTGTCATTCAAGATAACCAGGTCAAGTGTTGTTGGGCGCTGAAGCAATCTGTATCTAGTTGGTTGGTCAACTATCTGGTGTAGGGACAATTCACTGAGGCAATTTAGGAAAGGCTGTTGCTTGTCTTGTTTGGTTGGAGTGGCACCACATCCAAAACCGTTTATCCAGTTTATAGATGGAGGGTTGAAATCACCAGCAATAAGCAGATGTCCTTTGAGGTTCGAATTTAGTGTGCATATTATTTCTGCTATTGCTTGTTCGGTTACAACTTGGGATGGGGCTGAGGGACTTCTGTAGATGCATCCGTTTCTGACCGTCTCTGACTCATGGCTCCCTGGCACACATAGATCAAAGCAAACTGCCTCAACAAAGGGGCAAAGGAGAGGAACATCCATTATCTTTGTATTGTATCCTGCTTTAGCGAGGGCTAGTGTTCCTCTTTTGCAACCCTGGGATGACAGATTTGAGAGAACTTGGTAACCTGGGATTTTCACATGGGAATCGTGAAGTTTGTTACTACTGTTTTTAGGGCAGACTTCAGTCAGTAA
The DNA here is from genome assembly GCF_032884065.1 of Artemia franciscana. NCBI lineage: Eukaryota > Metazoa > Arthropoda > Branchiopoda > Anostraca > Artemiidae > Artemia > Artemia franciscana. The sequence goes on along the minus strand of NC_088863.1, from coordinate 46,397,571 downwards.
GATCACATCGAACTTTTTTGAGTCAATTAGGGTTTTTAGTTCATCAATTTTGTTTGGCAACTGGTCAACATTAGTAACACATACACTAAAGTCAGAACTTACGGTTGCTGGTTCTGGTTGGCTTCTGTCCAGTATGGTTTGTCTGTTGTTATTTTCACCAGAGTCACTTTCTTCCTCAACAGAAACAAAGCTCAAGTCTTCTTCTTCTTCCTGGGAAGCCAAGTCAAGTCAAGGGACTTGAGAGAATGGCTGCTTGCCCTTCAGTCTTTTGTTACTCTTAAAAAGGGCACCAGAACTTTTAATTTTGAATTGAATTAGCTTTTTTAAAAGCTTTAATGATATTTCTAGCCATTGTAGAGTTATGTTGCCTATGGTATTGCTTAAATGCCCTTTTTAAAACCTGCATGCCTACATTTTTTCCTTTAATTGAAACTCCTCACAACAAGGCCTGTTAATTTGAATTTCACACACCTAACTGTTCCTAAGATGTTGCTATTACAAACTGCATGCAGAGTGCCTATTCTGATTCAGTTCATCTTCCCCCTCAAAATTTCTTGAAAATTTATATATATGTTTTAACAGATGATGTTTTAACAAGTAAAGATGTCTGTATAAGGAGTGTTTTTTTTTCTACTTTTTACCCCCATGCCATATGGTACAATTACACAGGAATGTGCAATATGAATGAGTACCACTAGTTATTATGCCAATTTACAAAAGAGGGGAAAATTCAAGTTGCTGAAAGTACTATTGTAAAAATACCATAAAATAAAGACCATGTCATTAAAATTGGTAAAAAAAGGATCTCCCTAGGAAATATAGGGTAAAATTGCTAGAATTGGTGTATTTTTTTTATCTATCTTTTTTTTTCAGCTTTTAATGACAATTTTTACATATTTTGATTTTCCTAGGCTTAAAAAGGTAGCACCTCTCCTCTATTTTGAAAACCAATAGGTAAAGATTTTCAACATAAAGAAATTCAACTTTTGTCAAAATACTGGTTAGTTTAGGTCACATAAATTGGATTAATACTCGTTTGTTTATTTATGATAAATAGGTTTTGATTCACATAAAGTCAGAGATAGAGGCTAATTTGGGTCCAATTCCCTGAAACGTCAAATTACTCTTAATTTCTGGACACTTCCTATTCAAATTAACTAGTATTTTCTTCTCCTTTTTTTTTTACAATCGTACCCTCCCTTCCCAGGAAAAAAATCATTCATGACTTGCAATTTCTTTTATGATATAGCCTCTACAAAGACACTCATTCATTAGCATTAAAAAGCAAAAAAGACAAAAATTCCAAGTGTGTCCCCTTACATTTTGTCTGCTTCTATCTTGTGATCAGTGTAAAAATTAATGGTAGCTTATTTTGCTCTTTGTTTATTATAGTGACAATTGATGTCTACATTGCTGCCATTGACTTTTGTTTTACCAAGCGTTTTTTTTTTTTTTTTTTTTTTTTTTTTTTTTTTTTTTTTTTTTTTACTGCCTAATGTGTCTGTTGCAATACTATCCTATACATCTCTAAGAGCCATTATTGAAATAAACAGTTTGTATAAAATGCCAAGTGTTACTCAAGGCCAAAAGGCCGTCTGACTTAACAAAGCATATCAGAATGTGAAAGTGTTTAAAGTAGAGACAGTTAAAAATTTTTAAATATTGGAATATTACCTGGAATAAAATTCTGTGTGCAGTTAAAGATGATCTACTTTCTACAGTCTTTAACCACACAAATAATTTTATTTCAGGTAATTCTGCAACATTTGGACACTTCATGCAGAAGAGAAGGAAATCCACTCTGATTCACAAAATTGGTGCCAAAAAAAGCTATATGTGTTCTAGGCTTTAGATTGAGTAACATTGCCACAGACCCACAGGCCAAATGATATTGCTTTCTGAAACTTATTTAGTGGAAAGATTACATAAACTGTTCTTTAAAAGAAAATAAGCATATGCAAATAAGAAGACATGCTGTAAGAGAAGGGTTAGTCAAATACAAACTTAAAACTCAATTATAAACACTTTGCAATGCAATTAATGAGTACAATTGACGGTTATGTGGTCTTCTTTTGCCTGGCTGTCTATGCAGTAAAAATCACAATAACAGTATCATATTTAAACCTGTGTCTTTCAGCCTTTGGGTAGTTTTGTGCTATGTTATCCACAGGCCGCCATAAAATATGTCAGTAAAATATGTGTAAAATACTTAAAATACTGGTGAAACACGTATAATACCGGTAAAATACGTAAAACAGGTAAAATTCCAATTTTATGGGGTCCATAAAATTACTGTGGACCCCATCCCCAAATACATAAAATACCTAACTTTGCCATGACCAATTTTACCATGTATAACCCTAGCTGAAAGATTCATATTGTAATTAAAACAATTACAAATACACCCTTAGGTTACAATACTTTTATGCTCAAGCCACATCATGGTCACATCTGTTTATAAGAAAAGACAAATTTCATAAATGACTTGACATTTTTCTTGATTTTATTGTCACACTTGTATTTAAAAAAGGGAAATCAAAGTTGCTAGAAATTAGTTTAAAGAGTTTGTACCAACACTGATTTGTGTCCAACAGTTCTCTACTATTACTATGTCTTCTTAACTTTTGCAAGATTTCTCTTAAACATAGAAGAACCACTGTTCTAAGTTTCAGTCTTTTCTAGCTATAAAAAGTATGCCTTAAACCTTGACTCTGATTGGTCAGTCAAGAAATTTGTGCTTGAAAGTTGAACAATGTTTTACTCAAGAAATTATGAACAGCAAACATAATTAGCACTGTAGTCATCTGCAATCTCGATTTTATTGACAAGTGTGACTATAATGTGGCCCAGGCATTAATTTTCTACTAGAATCCCTTGATGAAGGTTTGAGTGAAAGTTTTCCAGTTTTCAGGCAAAGATTTGCTATAATTGAAGAATTTTTGCTGCTTACTCACAAAGGAAGAGTTTTGCTGTATTCAACAGGTTGAAAGTTAAAAGTATCAATTCCTGGTTAAATTAACCCTACTGCTTAAGGAAGATTTTAAAATGAGGGTAAACTCTCTCTAAATTGTAGTTAGAACAAGGTCAAAAAAATTTCCGATTTGATTAAAATTTTCATTGATTGCTGACTAGGTTAAGGGCACCACAGATTTGTTTTGGATAGGTGAATATTAGGGGAACATGAAATGAGACAAATATTTAGTTTGCCTGATTGGTTTCTCTGGGCCTACAGGAAGCTAATATATAAAAACAGTGCTTGGGGCATATTAAGAAGATTAAAACTTGAAAAGTAAGAAATTTGAATTGATAAAACTGATACAATGTTAAACTATAAAGTGTTTATTTGAAGAAGTTTAGAATTCAAAGTCTTAGATGACTGGAATTCTTAAAATAAACACTTTATTCTTGACATAAAAAGGCATTTGCTTGTTGAAATTGAAAATAAAGAACTGAAATTGATAGAAGGTGATAGAACACTAAATTACAAATGGTTTACTTGAAAATTTTGGAATTTACAGTCTCATATGTCCAATAATCTAAAAAGGAACACACTCGCAACATAAAAAAAGTTTTGATACTCAAATTAGGAAAGTAAGAACTTTAAATTGATAAAAAGTAAAAGACTGTTGAAATATAGAGGATCTGTTTGAAGAAGTTAGGAATTCAAAGTCTTAGATGTCTGAAACTCTTATACAAAGAGTATATTATTGACATAAAAAGGCGTTTGCTGTTGAAAATTGAAAAGAATCACCTTTGAATGTATATAAAAGTGAAAAAGGGCTAATTCACCAGGGTTTATTTCAAGAAGTTGAAATTCAAAGTCTTTTAAATCTGAAATTCTTAAAAAAGAGTGTACTCTCACCATAAATAGGCCTTCCCTGTTCAATAATGAAAAGAAAGAATTTTAAATTGATAAAAAAGAAAGAGTTAACTCAAAGGAAATTGACGTTTACAACCTTAAATGTTTGAGTTTCTTAAAACAGCAAAATATTGTTGACATGGGAGGTGTTTGCTTTTCAAAATTGAAAAGAAAAAACTCTAAAGTGATGAAAAATGAAAGAATGTTGAAGCATAAGTGTTTAGTTGAAGGAGCTTGAAATTTACAGTTTTATATGTCCGAAAATCTAAAAAAAAATTATATTAGCTACAATATTTATAGTTTATAGGTTTATATTATAACTACAAAGGTTTATTTGATGAAGTATTGGAGCATTATTTGGTCGAGTGTAAGGATTTATTTGATGGACTTAATGGGTTTATTTGATGAAGTATATGGGTTTATTTGAAGAAATTTACATTTCAATGTCTTAGATGTCTAAAATTCTTAAAGAAAGAGTACATTGTTGACATATGAAGAAAATCATTGTTTAAAATAGTATTTTGTTTAAAATAATATTGTTGGCATAAAAGGTGTTCACTGTTATAAAATTGAAAAGAAAGAACTTTAAATTGATAAAAATGAAAGAATGTTGAAGCATAAAGATTTTACACGAATTAGTTCGAAATTTATAATCTTGTATGTCTGGAATTCTTAAAAAAGTGACTATTCTTGGTTTTAGATTAATAAAAATGGAAGAATGTTAAACTATAAAGGGTTTATTTGAAGAAGTTTTGAATTCGAAATCTTGGATTTCTGAAACCATACAAATGAGTATATTTGTGCTGCATAAAGGATTTGATGCATAAATTTGGAAACTAAGAAATTTAAGTTGATGAAATTGCATAAGAACGGTGAAGTATAAACGGTTTATCTGAAGAAACTTCGAATTCAAAGTCTTAGATGTTGGAAATTTTCAAAAAAAAGAATATATTCTTGAAATGAAAAACTGTTGGTTGTTAAAAATTGAAAAGAAAGAACTTTAAACTGACAAAAATAATAAAGAATGTTAAATTACAAGAGTGTATTTGAAAACTCTTGGAACCCAGTGATGTCTAAATTCTTAAAAAAGAATATATTCTTGCCATAAAAAGGCTTAAAATTGAAAAGTAAGAATTTTGAGCTGATAAAAATGACAGAATGCTCTGAAGTATAAGGGTTTACTTGAAGGAATTTGAAATTTACAGCTTTATATGTCCAAAAATTTAAAAAGGCTTATTTTCATGAAACAAAATAGGTTTTGAAGCTTAAATTTGAAAAATAAGTTTTAAATTGATAGAAAATGAGATTTTGTTGAGGTGTAAACGGTTTTTTCGATGAAGTTGAGAATTCAAAGCCTTGGATGTGTTTATGTTATATGTAATTCACTAGATATGTGACGTGATTAGTCTTATATGTGATTAAGTTGTATAGTTATATTTGACTAGGTGAGTCTCTTCCAATCGTTGTTCGTTACTTTAGTTTTCTCTTGGACCTTGTGATTTCCTTTACTCTGATTAAAAAATAGCTTTAAAAAAAATATCATATTAAATGAGAAATTGAGGGATTAAAATGAGGTTTTGGGGGAAATTTTGTCTGTGAGAATGTAAGTTATGGTGAAAAGTAGTAGTTTAAGTGGAATTTGAGTTTTGTATATATATATATATATATATATATATATATATATATATATATATATATATATATATATATACCTTTGAAATTTGTATATTTTTCGCCGTTTTCTATTTTTGCTAACATAACATTTTTCTCTAATTACATTTTTCTCTAATTTTTGTTCTCATAAGTTTCTTTGTTTCATGATTCTGCTCAAGCAATTTTCGTTTTTGAAGTGTTTTGTTCAAGTAATTTTTATTTTTATCCTTATTATTTTCGCCTTTTTCATTTCTACTTCTTAAGTCGTCACACTGTTTCATTCGTTATCAAGTTTTATTTTAAGTCAAAATAATTGTTTAAGTAAATGCTATTCGAGTTTCTGCTTCTTTTGTTTAGTTGTTCAGATAATTTTGAGATATAAATATTTTAAGCTTCATATTGCTTTTCCAATGATATTTTATTGCCCAAGCATGTCAGGAAACCAGGTTATTCTAAAGCTAATGGGAAAATCAGGAAAATCAGATGATGTACTGGCATATCGCCTGTTGAACCATACATTACTTGCATATTTTGACAAGTCAAATGCTTTGCGGTAGGGTCTCAAACCTCATGTTTAAGGTTTTAGACCATGAAAACTGATTGGTTGTCTTACGTTCTGGATGGCCAGATATTTTTTTCCAACTTGAAGATTTAAAATTGTCTAAGAAAAAATGCTACTTTGTACTGGCCCATGAAAAGGTGCCCTCAAAAACCTTCTATTTATAGTTTTAGACCTTGGCAAAGTGATTAGACATCATGGGATCAGTACTACCTGACATTTTGACCCTTTTTGGGCAAATATTGATGTTTTTGCCTAAAAAAGGTAGAAAACGCTGATAGTTTGGTGCTAGTATATTTAAACCTACCTTAACTTAAACCTAAACATACGAAATTCAATGTAAACCTAACCCTAAACTAAATATGAAGCTAAATAAAACCAGCCTAACTTAAACCTAATATAAACCAAATTGAGCCGGTCTTGAAAATTTTGTGAGCAGAATAAAATAAAAAAGTTTCAATTTGATCAAGTAAAATTGAAAAAACTGAGAATTTTTTCAACAAATAAATTTAAATGTGTGAAAGCTTAACAACGGTAATGAACAAGTACGAAAAATTCAGTCAGAAATTGAACATCTATGAATTTATTAAGAAATGAGAAAGTCTGATATTTTTTGGAAAAAAATCGAAAAAAACGAAATTCTCTCACAAAAAAATTAAAAATCTGGATTTTTTTGATAAAAATTGAAAATGTATGATTTAACTCAACAGAAATCGAAGAAACAAGAGTTTTTTGGGCAAAAACTGAAGACGGTAAAAGTTTACCCAGATAAGATCAATGGATAATTAATGATTACGACAAAATTTGAAAATATGTGATTTGTCTTCACGAGAATCATAATGTTCAGAACTAAGACAACAAAAATCGAAAAATGTGAAAAATTTAACATCCAACAGTTTTTAAAATGTCAGTCTTTCCGACAAAAAGTAAAAAAAAGAGAAAAATTAACAATAAAAAATAAATAAATGGAAATTCCTTCAACTGGAATCGAGTTTAAAACGCTAACAAAAGGTAGTGACGGCCTAAACAAAAACCGATGGCCCACTCTTCACATTGAACTTCATGGTGACATTTTTTTGCTTTATTTAAAAAAAAATGCATAAAAAGGACCAAAATATCAGGACATGCAAATTCTGGGATATTCAGTCACTGCGTAATGGTCTAGAATCCTAAAAAGGAGTTTGCAATGTTCTCACATCCACAAGAACCAGTATAAATACTTGAAATTTTAATTTGAATCTTCTCCAAGATACTGAGGATAGTATATACCTTGGAAGTTTTATGCATGTGAGAAAGTTCCACATATTTTGTGGGGAAATTCAGGAGAGTTAGGAAGTAAAACGTGTCTTTAATGTAGTATTTTTTACAAAAAGTCCTCGTGTTTCAATTTCATCGCCCAATTTCAGCAAAGATCTCTTCCCTAAGGTTCATTGTGTATATTTTAGAAAAATAAGACTGAATAAAAATTAACTTAAAAAAAATTTCAAATGGAGGTAAAGAGATGCAGTTATGTTGCACGAACTTCAAAGCAATAATTTTTGTTTGTTTTAAAGCTCAACTTACGAACTTTATTTTCGTCAGAAAAATTTTGCTTTAAAATAAAATTCTATACAAGAGGTTATACAGCTTTTGGAACTAATACCGAGACTTGTAATTTTCTTTGAATTTGCCTATTACCCAGGAAATTAGGTTGAGGGTGAAACCAAGATTGATGAGGGTGTCAGGTTAAAGCATGGTTTTGTAGGGGTTGTAACTCTCCCTGTCCTGTAGTAATTTGCACACCTGGTTAACTTATACTTATCAAATCGTGTTTGACTCTCAAAACATGGACTCTCGCAAAACTTGAATTGAAAACCGCAGATTTAGATGGTCCAAGGTTAGACCATTTAAAATCTACAATTCTCAATTTTAATAGCCGTTCGTAGCATCTTATTGGTCAAAAACTAGTTTTCCGCCTGAGTTGAAGTAAAATTGAAATAGCATGTTCGTTTGGTTGTAAAAAGGAACTTCTTGTAAGTATCAAACAGTTCGTGGTAACGAACTGTAGTAAGGAGCGACCCGGCTCAATAGTAACTGGAACTCTAAAAAACGGAATTTTGATACCAATAGTTACATAAAAAAAAATTAGTTTAATGCTGATTTTAAATATATAAGTTTCATCAAGTTTAGTCTTACTCATCAAAAGTTTGCCTGAGAAAATTTGCCTTATTTTAGAAAATAGGGGGAAACAGCCCCTAAATGTCATAGAATCTTAACGAAATCTCGCCATCATATTCAGCGTATCCGAGAACCCTATTTTTAAAGTTTCAAGCTCTTTACGCTAAAGTTTTTTATTGTTTTAAAAATTAGAGTTATGATAGAGTCAAACTTTAGCGTAAAGAGCGAGGCGTTGCGGAGGGGACAAACCTCTTTCATATACGGAGTAATTTCTGTTGGTTTTAAGTTTTAATGTCGCTCCTTCCTTGTAGCTAAAAAAACTTGTTTTTATTTATTAATGTCATCATTAACACCGAGATTTGATTAACTTTGTGGTAAAAGGCAACCAAAGGCCTCTAATTAAGAGGCAATAATGTAAAATTGTTATTTGCTTTCATTGTTTTGTAAGAGTCTATCTTTACAAATTATTATTTTATAAAATGGAAGGAAGGTGCCATATGAACGAATATTTTAAGTGAGCCTTTTTAAAATAAAGTTTGGAAAAGACTGGTCTAAGGTGCAGATTTCAAAAGAAATAAAGTGCCACCTTCCAAGAAACAGGATTGAGACTGGCCCCCTGACTTATCAAGGTTTTAAAAATCCCCGTAGGCTACTCTCTTAGTTTTTCGTCTTTCCTATCATTCGATGGATGTCGAGGTTTGTTGAATTGAAATTCCCTTCTCTCAACATAAGCCCAGCTTAAGTTGCTGGATTTTCTGCATATGCTTAAGAAGCTCCAGTCTAAAAGTGGATTTGACAGCCATTTATACTAGGCGTAATCATTTCAATTATGTTTAACATTTAATTGCTAAATATGAACTAATCATTTCCCCGATTCGACCATCTGGGGGGAGTGGAGGGACGGTTAATTCGGAAAAATCACAAAAATGAGGTATTTTTAACTTGCAAACAGGTGATCGGTTCTCAATGAAATTTGATATTTAGAAGGACCTCATAACTCAGACATCTCATTTTAAATCCCGACCGGATCCAGTGTCATTAGGAGGAGTTGGGGGGGGGGAGGAGACCGGAAATCTTGGAAAACGCTTAGAGTGGAGAGATCGGGATGAAACTTAGTGGGGAAAATAAGAACATATCCTAGATACGTTATTGACATAACTGGACTGGATCCGCTCTCATTGGAAGACTTGGGGGGGGGCATCTAATTCGGGAAAATAGATTTTATTTAACTTAGGTATTTTTAACTTACGAACGGGTGATTGGATTTTAGTGAAATTTAATATTTAGAAGGACCTCGTGTCTCAGAGCTCCTATTTTGAATTCTGATCGGATCTGGTGACATTGGGGGGAGTTGGAGGAGGAAACTGGAAATCTTGGAAAACGCTTAGACTGGAGAGATCGTGATGAAACTTGGTGGGAAGAATAAACACATGTTCTAGATAGGTTATTGACATAACCGGACCGGATCCGCTCTCTTTGGGGGAGTTTGGGGATTTACTAGTCTGGGCACTTCTAGATAAGCTAGGGCGATGAAAGTTGGCAGATGTATCAGGGACTAGACTAGATTAAATTAGAAATAGTCTGTTCCTCGATTCGACCATCTGGGGGGGGGGAAGCGAGCAAACAAGGTAGTTGAGAAGAATTTTATTTGTCGATGAAACAAATGATTGTTCTTCTTAAGTATGGCTTGTGGTCTTGGGGTATGATTCTCTCTTAGGGTACGAGAAGTCTCAGGTTCGAATATTGGACCACCCAAATTTTACATGAAGAAGATCCGAGACTAGACTCGTGATCAATATAGCGATCGCTGAAAGTTGGCAGGTGTATCAGCAACCCGACCAGATTAAATTAGAAATAGTCGCTTCCCCGATTTGACCATCTGGGGGGAGTGAAAGGACTGTTAATTCAGATAAATTAGAAGAAATGAGGTATTTTTAACTTACAAACGGGTTATTGCACCTTTATGAAATTTGATATTTAGAAGGACCTCGTGTCTCAGAGCTCTTATCTTAAATCCCGACTGGATCCGGTGGCATTGGGGAGAGTTGGAAGGAGAAACCATAAATCTTGGAAAACGCTTAGAGTGGAGGGATCGTAATGAAACTTAGTGGGAAGAAGCTCTTGGCTCTTCCGATCTCGTCACAAGTGCCATATGAGCACTTGGCTCTTGCTTAATATATAAGATGGGTAGGCGTGTTTCAATGGTAAGTTCAGACTTACGGAAAAAGGATCTCCTGTCCTTTAAAAGCCATAGCTTTGGTCTGAAACTCTCACTTTTTTTTTTCAATTAGTAAAAAGCTAGATTTTTTGTTATTCGTTTAATTTGCTTTAATTGAAGAAAATGGGTTGGTGGTATCTCTGTGATGAATTCGGATTTTTTTTTTTTTTAAAGACCCTTCGTTTGTGTATATACTCTATATTTCTTAAGTTCAAAATTTACACTTATCGGTCATGACTTCGTCCTGCAATCTGCTCTGTTCTTTGGTTATCATGTGGGTTTTTGCGTGATTTCCTTAGTGCAGGTCAATCATTCAAGCCCTTTATAGTAATAAAGGAAGCAGTTCTCTTCCATTTTGATTCCTCTTTTGCTTGTTAATAATTATACTGTTTGTTCCTCTCTTACCTTTTTTCCTTTTTTGCATAATTTTTACAATCACTATAATTGAAGTTGTTATAGTGTCTTAGGTATCACCCATGTTTTTTCTTATTTTTTTAGGTTTCTTTTCTATGGGACTCCATTAACAGGCTAAAGAAAAATGGGTCGAGGATACTGCCTTAAATGGAATAGATATAGTACTGTGTTCCAAAGCTCCTTCTCAAATTTATTCGCTTCTCAGGAATTGACAGATATGACTTTTGTAGTGGAAGGAAAACTTATCAAATCTCATAGAATCATCATGTCGGCTGCCAGTGGATATTTTCGAAAGCTTTTAATTGATTTGAAAGAATCTAATCCGGTTATTGTATTGAATGATGTTAGCTACAATACTTTTAAAGCTTTAATAGACTTCATTTATTGTGGCGAGATTGAAGTACATCAATCCTTTCTTGAAGCTATTGTCGATGTTGGTGAAAAGTTCCGAGTGCAAGGACTTTGCAAGTTTGATGAAGGTGAATCAAATGATCTGTTGAGTGAAGTAACTACAAGGGCTAGTGAGGAGCCTGAACCAAAGAAATCTAGGCTAAGCAACGGTCTGAACTTGAATATCATAGAGCGAAGAAAGAATGATGATGTGTCTCAACTTGGATTGGAGGTTTTACATGGCGATGGAGAAGAAAGACAGAGCTTTTCGGGTTGCAGTTTTCAGGTTTTCTCAGTTTTTGATTTTAGAATAATGATAACGAGTAAGCCTGCAGAATTTAATTTTAATCATTTTGTTTGAAATATTATTAAATGAATAAAATAAATAAATATATTTGCAAATTTGATGGCAGGCCGTTAAGCCTCTACAAAAACAAAAATCTTAATTTGCATTTATTCTAAATTTGCACAAGGAGAAAATGTCACTTGAATAATATTCATCAACTTCCTTCTTGAATGTCAGTAGGTTTGTGGAGCAGATTACTCTTTCTGTAAGTTGTTCCAATGCTGAACCACTCGGTTGCCGAAAGTCCATCGGCCCATGTCCTTGTAAAAGCGTTCCGTACTCACTTTGTACTGATGTCCTCGGATATGATTTTTATTGAACTAATGGTAATTTAAAATATTAATATAATTAGTAAAAACTAAACTGATGTACTGATGTCCTCGGAGATGATTTTTATTGAACTAATGGTAATTCAAAATATTAATATAATTAGTAAAATTTAAGAGAAAAAAACGGGTTTAATTAATCAAGAAGTGAACAAAACGTACTAAAAACAAAACACAACAAAATACATTAATTGAAATATTTCCGAATATTTCAATTCCACACCCGGGAGCCTTTATTAGCGAGAAAAAAGGAAAAAAGAAGAGAAAACAAGAATAAATTCGAATCATTAAAAAAACAACACGAAAGAGAGAAAAGCAAAATAAAAGACAAACAAATAAATAGGATTAGAAATATCTCGACAAAGAGGAGAAATATCTGTTGTACTGGTGACATACGGTTGTCGGTGATTAGGCAGACAATTACAGTTTTTGCAGTTCTGGAATTGTTTAGAATATCTCATTTGTCATTCTGACTTTAAAGAGGAGAAATATCTGTTGTACTAGTGGCATGCGGTAATCGGTGATTAGGCAGACAATTACAGTTTCTGCAGTTCTGGAGTTGTTTTAATTGATGTTTTTGTTGTGTTTTGTTTTTAGTACGTTTTGTTCACTGCTTGATTAATTAAACCTGTTTTACTCTCTTAAATTTTAAATGGAAAAGCAGTGTGGTCCAAGAAATTATCTTAATGGTAATATAGAAGTCCTATAATGTATGTTGACAAGGAAGAGCCAGGTTCCAGCATGACTACCCTTCCCTCCCTCTTAGAAGACTCAAACATCTAAAACAAGTAAAATCTTGTATTTTGTGGGAGAAAGTATGACAACTTTCGTATGATAGTATTTGCTAAATTGCAATAGGAAATTATGGTTCTAGTTGTTCAACCTTTAAATAAACAATAATGTCTAGCATCTAGCTATAATTGAGTTTCAAATGAGGCTGGATATCATTATTAATAGACTAGATCTCGGTCTTTACTAAACTCATTTTGGTGAATCTCGGTAAAGAACTGCCTGAATCTTAGTCTTCACTTAGTTGGCAGAACGATAGATTAATGGAAGTTAAGGGAAATACAGATAGAGTAGTAATTTATCGCTACACAAAATTGCCTTTTTTTCAAAACCTTGGTAACCATAGTTAAGGGTAACCAATTCTTTTGAGATACGTAGTTTTTCTTGGGCACTGAATTCAGTAGCTCAGTGGGCAAGCGATAGCGGTACAAAAAGTAGGTCCTTTGCTCAAGATTTTCAAAACAAAAACATCATGAACAACAAAAGTCAACTACAGGTTATCAATATCTGCATGAATAATCTAAACTTATTATATAGTCCTTTTATTGTATTATTAAGAATTTTAACTCCTTTTGAATTTTTTATTTCATTAAAAGATTTAATTAAATTGTAAATTTTTTCATTATTGAATTACGAAGTCCTTTCATTATTGAATATTCAAATGTTATTATTTAGTTATTTGGATTTTCCTGCTGAAGAGAAAGAAACGATTGAGGATTTCTTTTTTTGTGATCACGATAAAATTCGGCGCCGTTTTTGTAAATCAGTGCCGAAAACTCGAAAATTTTTAAGGTTTAAATCGGTGTCATTTTCTTTATAAATCGGTGCCGATTTTATAAATCGGTGCTGAAAAAAGCTTCGTGTGTCCAGCCCTAGATTATCTATTCGAAAAATAAGGTATAGAAACCTTCAGCCAGGGTTTTTGAATTATCAAATGACTATCTTTCTAAAAACGCTGAAGACTTACGGATGGATTTCTCCATATACTGAATTATTTAAATATTGAAAATTCTTGTCAAAAATCTACTATCAGTGAGATTCAAATCCACTGCCTTTGTAATTTTAGACTTAAGTTTTATCCTAATGGTGAACGGCAAAGGATTCCACGTTCGACCCAATTCTTTACGGCTTACCTGCGCCCCGGAGTTAATTTGTTACATCCAGCAAAAGGGTTTTCTCAACAAAACTTTTAGGATAAAAATTTCATTCACAGCCAAAATTCACAAATTTGAAGGCAAACATGTGTCAGAGTAGAGCTGAATAAGTGACAAAATCATCTTTAGTTCTCAAGTTTTATACTGATAGTTTTCATAAAAGCTCTTGATCTTGCTATTTGGATCTTTGTGAATATAGAAAAAAAAAAAAAACAACTAAAAAATGGCTGGTGTGATCGAAGCCATCCCAACAGTTTTAATTTACCAGTCCCCTAAAGGACAAGTTTTTGGCGTTGTGGTTCGCACAGCAGTCTAGTAGTGAAGTAGCGAACATTAGTTGTCTTTTTATATTGTAATCGGTTTGTATTTCTTAATTTAAATGAATAATTATAACTTCGGAATACCCAGTTTTGATTTGAGCCCAAAAGAATTATTATTGTGCGTATAATATCCACAATTCAAAGTCTCTATGCCAACTATCTAATTCTTTTTCTTGTAAGTTTAGCTTGAGAAGGAGGCTAGGGCGTAAATTCCAATCAATAAGTTAATGTGTTTTTTCCCTGTCATCTTGTTTTAGTTGATTATTTGTTTTAGTTGATTATTTGACTTGAATTTTCAAACAACGCGTCTTTCAGGATATAGTGACAAACATTAAAGGAACCAAACAGATAAATATACTGAATGAAGACCCTATTATACCAAAATGTGAAATTGATCATGGCCTAACAGACAATTCTGATTTGCACAGCAGTGAGCATAGCCAAGTTACACTAATTCCCCAGGATATTTGTGAGGAAGATCTTCAAGAGACTAATAGCATTGAAGAGAGTAAGTATTTAACTTGCAAAATTTCTTTCGATATGCCTTTTGGACTGAAGGGTCTACTCCTGCATGCAGATAATTTAAAAGAAGTTGCCTTCCAAAGGTAAAAAATGCAAAGTTTTGACATCAATATAAACGGTGACGTGTGCTATTTTTTAGGAGCAATAATAGAAAAGTACAAAAATTCTGACAAGAAAAAACATTTTTTACCCCCCTCCGCTTAGAAAAACCAAACATTTAGAAATGGAACTTTATTTGCATTTTATGTATAAATGGTCACGTGCAGTGTTTTTAGAAGCAAAAGTAGAAGAGTAAGAAGTTAAAAAAATCGGACAAGAAAAATATTTTTATAACCCCTCCGCTCTTCCACCCGTAAATCATCCTGGTCTTCTGTTACCAGTTCTTATGGTTAAACCTATGTGCAACTACGACTGTATAGTTATGTTCGATAGACCAGTGATCTCATGTCCAATATAGCTTATGGAAATTAATTGCAATTACTTATTTAACAAACGGAATTATTGAGGTCTAATGAACGCCATTTGGACAGTAAAATTAATTGTACGTGAGTAATTTAAAAATGGGGAGGAATGATTGAAATCTAATGGTATAACTTTCCCCCCGTATACGCTTATTAGGTTCCTATTGTACCAAAAATTACAGCTGAAATAAAAAAAAAATAGACCTAAGGACTCTGTTGCTCCATAGTTCCTTTTAAGAAGTTTCGACAGGAAGATTTTTGAACGATAAATATTACATTCAAGCGCTTTTGAATGCCGAAAATTGCAAAAAGTAATTGCTGTAACCTTATAGGAAGTGCAGTGAGTATGTAAAAAGTTTTCTTTTCTGCTTGTAAGAGTTCATTATATTTGAAATGTTATGCTAATATACCATGCTTAAACAAATCAGAGTAAATAAGCTGCTCAAAATTGTTATGTTTGGGCTACGTGGGCCAAAGCATTACTATGTAGTTGTAAAAGTCCTTATGCTAAAACTAGAAGTTGGATGCTTTTTTGTATGTCGAATTACTGCATCTGTATGAAGATAATTATTTAACGATTTCTGCAGGCTTGACTGAAAAAGTAGGTACATAATGCATGGCTAAATCACAATTCACAGCGAGCGGTTACCAATACCCTTGGCTGCTTTATAGTACTTCACTAGTTTTTATCCTTCTTTAGCTATATTTATTGGATAATTTCTTTGACCACATTGTCGTTCCATTTACAAATTGAGCAAATGAAAAATATGGAAAAAGGGTATAATATTCTAAATGAGATAGTTGAAAGATAGAAAAAAATTGAATAATAAAAAAGGACTTTACGTCCGGAAACCTTTATCAACGGAAAAAAAAACAGACTAAATTAAACAGAACATATAAATAAAATAAAAGGCAAAAAACAACAAAAGCTAAGAGCTCATATGGCACTTGTGACGAGGTCGGAAGAGCCGAGGGCAAACAGCTCATATGGTATGAACTCTAGCAAATTCTAAGAATCAATGGATTGCTTTCAAAGGGAAATCAGAGACTTAATGCCGGTCGGGATTTAAAATAAGAGTTCTGAGTCACGAGGTCCTTCTAAATATCAAAATTCGTTAAGATCCGATCGCCCTTTCGTAAGTTATAAATACCTCAATTTTTCTAATTTTTCCTCTCAGTTCAGCCCCCCAGATGGTCGAATCGGGGAAAACAACTTTATCAAGTCAATTTGGGCAGCTCCCTGACACGCTTACCAATTCCATCGTCCTAGCACGTCTAGAAGCACTAAACTCGCCAAAGCACTGAACCCCACCACCTAACTCCCCAAAAGAGAACGGATCCAGTCCGGTTACGTCAATTACGTATCTACGACGTTTATAAGCGTTTTCCAAGGTTTCCGTTTCCCCCTCCAACTCCCCCCAATGTCAACAGATCTGGTCGGGATTTGAAAGAAGAGCTTTGAGGCATGAGTTTCTACTAATTATCAAATTTCATTAAGATCCGGTCACCCATTCTTAAATTAAAAATACCTCAATTTTTCTTATTTTTCCAAATTAACAACCCCCAGGTCCTTCAAAGAGAGCGGATCCGTACCAATTATGTCAATCTTGTATCTATAACTTGTGCTTATTCTTCCCATCAAGTTTCATCCCGATCTATCCACTCTAAGCGTTTTCCAAGATTTCTGTTTCCCCCCTCCAACCCTCTATGTCGGTGGATCTGATTCGAATTGAAAATGGAGTATCTGAGACATAAGATTCTTCTCTATATCAAGTTTCATTAAGATCCGATCTCCCATTCGTAAGATACTTCGATTTCTCGTTTTCCAAGAATTCCGGTTTCCCCCTCCCACTCCTTTCAATGTAACCGGATCTGGTCGGGATTTAAAATGAGAGTTCTAAAGCAAAAGATCTTTCTAAATATCAAATTTCATTAGGATCTGATCAACCGTTCATAAGTTACAATTACCTCATTTTCTCTGATTTTTCCGAATTGCTCCCCCCCCCAACTCCATCAAAGAGAGCGGATCCGGTCCGGTTATTTCAGTCACCGATCTTGGACTTGTGCTGATTCTTTCCACCAAGTTTCATCCTGATCTCTCCGCTTTAAGCGTTTTCCAAGATTTCCGGTCCCCCCCTAATGACACTGGATCCTGTAGGGATTTAAATTAACAGATCTGAGTTTCGAGGTCCTTCTAAATATGAAGTTTCATCAAGATACGGTCACTCTTTTGTAAGTTAAAAATACCTCTTTTTTTCTAATTCTTTCGAATTAGCCCTCCCCCCAACTCCCCCAAAGAGAACAGATCCGTTCTGGTTATGTCAACCCCGTATCTAGGACGTGCGCTTATTTTTCCCACCAAGTTTCATCCCGATCCCAGTACTCTAAGCGTTTTCCAAGATTTTAGGTTCCGTCCCCCCCCCAACTTCCTCTTCACCGGATCCGGTCGAGATTTAAAGTAGGAGCTCTGAAAAATGATATCATTCCAAATATCATATTTCAATAAGATCCGATCACTCCTTCGTAAGTTAAAAATAACTTTTTTTGATCTTTCAAAATTAACCCTCCTCCCCCCAACTCCCCCGTAGAGAGTGGATCCGTTTCAGCTATGTCAGTCCCGTATCTAGGACTTATGATTATTTTTACCACCAAGTTTCATCCCGATCCCTCCACTCTAAGCGTTTTCAAATATTTTAGATTCTCCCACCCAACTCCCCCCAGCGGCACCGAATCCGGTCGGGATTGAAAACTTTAGCTCTGAGACACGATATCCTTCCGATCACCGAATTTCATTAAGATCTGATCACTCCTTCGTAAGTTAAAAATACCTCAATTTTTCTAATTTTTCAGATTTAACCCTTCCCGTCCCAACTCCCCCAAAGAGAGTGGATCCGTTCCGGTTATGTCAATCACGTATCTAGGACTTATGCTTTTTTTCCCACCAAGTTTCATCCCGATCCCTCCACTCTAAGCGTTTTACAAGATTTTAGGTTCTCCCCCTATCAATTCCACCCAATGTCACCCGATCCAGTAGGGATTTAAAATAAGAGCTCTGAGACACGATATCCTTCCAAACTTCAAATGTCAATAAGATCCGATAACTCCTTCGTAAGTTAAAAATACCTCATTTTTTATAATTTTTCAGAATTAAACCTCCCCAACTCCCCCAAACAGAGCAGATCTGTTGTGGATATGTCAATCACGTATCTAGGACTTGTGATTATTTTCCCCACCAAGTTTCATCCCGATCCCTCCGCTCTAAGTGTTTTCCAAGATTTTTGGTTCCGCCGCCCCCCAACTTCCTCTTCAGCGGATCCGGTCGGGATTTAAAATAGGAGCTCTGAAACGTGATATCCTTCCAAATATCAAATTTCAATAAAATCCGATCACTCCTTCGTAAGTTAAAAATACCTCTTTTTTTAATCTTTCAAAATTAACCCTTCCCCCCCCCCCAACTCCCCCGTAGAGAGTGGATCCGTTCCAGTTATGTCAGTCCCGTATCTAGGACTTATGATTATTTTTACCACCAAGTTTCATCCCGATCCCTCCACTCTAAGCGTTTTCAAATATTTTAGATTCTCCCACCCAACTCAACCCAGTGTCACCGAATCCGGTCGGGATTTAAAACCTTAGCTACGTTCCAAACACCGAATTTCATTAAGATCCGATCACTCCTTCGTAAGTTAAAAATACCTAACTTTTTCTAATTTTTCAGATTTAACCCTCCACTCCCAACTCCCACAAAGAGAGTGGATCCGTTCTGGTTATGTCAATCACGTATCTAGGACTTATGCTTTTTTTCCCACCAAGTTTCATCCAGATCCCTCCACTCTAAGTGTTTTACAAGATTTTAGGTTCTCCCCCTATCAATTCCACCCAATGTCACCCGATCCAGTTGGGATTTAAAATAAGAGCTCTGAGACACGATATCCTTCCAAACTTCAAATTTCATTAAGATCCGATAACTCCTTCGTAAGTTAAAAATACCTCATTTTTTATAATTTTTCAGAATTAAACCTCCCCAACTCCCCCAAACAGAGCAGATCTGTTCCGGATATGTCAATTACGTATCTAGGACTTGTGATTATTTTCCCCACCAAGTTTCATCCCGATCCCTCCGCTCTAAGCGTTTTCCAAGATTTTAGGTTCCTCCCTCCAACTCCCCCTAATGTCATCCGATATGGTCGGGATTTAAAATAAGAGCTCTGAGACACGATATCCTCCAAATGTCAAATTTCATTAAGATCCCATTATCCGTTCGTGAGTTAAAAATACTTCAGTTTTCTACTTTTTTTTCCATATTAACCGGCACTTGGTTAATACCAAGTGCCATAAAAACAAAAAGTACTGTCGAAAAACAAGAAAAACTCACATATTAATAATATTCAGTATGTCAACTGCTCGTCACTTTAAATAGTACGAAAATAAAATAAAATCGAGAAATCTATACAGCAGAGACACTGCTCTTTCTTCATTTTAATCAGTCAAAAAGATACCGTGTGTCTGCTGCATATTTATGGTAGCAGTGTTAGTACTACTACTAATAATAATTTATTTATAACCCACAAAATACATTAAACTGTGGAGTAAACACACACAAAAAGAAAAACCAAGAAAAAAAACATAACAACATAAATAACATAACAGCATACAACATAAGTAAATTACCTCAATTCAAAAAAGGGCCAAAGAGGGTCAAAAACACCAATCAGTTGCCGAGTTTTAAGAGATTTATCTTTAGATAAGTGTTTCAGTCGCGAGGGTGCATCAACGATGCCAAATTTAGAAACGACTGTATGACTCCGATACCACCGAGGCAGACGCAGCAAATACTTGCAGTACTTAAAATATTCTGAGCGTATTTTTTTTGTATCCTTCTTGCGAAGGAGGAAAGCAAAATCAGAAAGATAAAAAACAGCAGGGGCACAAAAACTAGAATAAAAACGGCATAGTTCTTTTCGGTTATACCGACCACGATTTGGTGAAATTTTTGCGTAACCAACCCGCATTCTTTTGCTGGACATAAGAGCAAGTAGACGAAAGTGACGTGGAAAAAGGGAGACCCAACTATTTGATACTTGCTGAACATGGTATAGTTGAATAACCCAAGTGATGCTGGTGTAGAACTCCCAAAACACAAAAACTCACATTTGGAGGCATGAATTGAAAGGCCTACTGTGGATAGTGCGGCTGAAAGCCGGTAAAAGTTGGTAATTAGATTATGTTTTGTCCGGCTAAGAAGCAGGACATCATCAGCATACGCAACGTGACTAATGCCTAAATTATCATTGTAAAAAATTGACGGTTGAAGACATTGGAGACACGAAGCTAAAACACATTTAAATATGCTCGGGGATAACACGGCATCTTGCCTAACGCCTTTTTAAAAAGGAATATACTCCCCTACAGTACCATTCCACTTCACCCTAACTGATGAATTAGCATATCAATACTTAAGTACGGAAACAATAGAAAGGTTAACACCTAAGGCTGCTAGAGAAAACAAATCATTTGATTGAATTACATTGTCAAAAGCACTAGATATGTCAACAATCAAACAATACAGGGGACTATTTTGAGCAACAGCTTGTTTCATTAGCCGACCCACAATATGGTGAGCTTGAACGCAGCCCATACCTTTTTCTAAAACCAAGCTGGAAGGGCGTAAAATTGCACTTGGAGTTAATGGCCGGTAGCAGTACATATTCAAATAGTTTACTAACAAAACAAGACACAGTGATAGGACGGTAATTAGAGCAAGCACTGGGATCCTTACCCCTCTTCACTATGGGAGATATACAACCAAACAAAAAACTATCTGGCACAACGGACTGTGCCAAACACATCTGAAACAATAACTGCAAATGCTTCAGCAGTTCAGGACAGTCATAAGCAAAAAACTTGAAGCAAAGACAATCACTATCGAGAGACTCAGACTTATTCACTTGCTTAAGAGCTCGGAGTATAACACCAGATTCCACCGATAACACTTGAGATTGGTCGATACGAATTGGGAGGATTGAGTTGACAAGTTTAGTAAAATGATTCTGGAGATTAAAATTAAATGAAAGCAATATACTTTTATAATGAGAAACGAAGTCACATAGCCGAAGAGACGAATTAATCGGAGGTGAACACTTTACACTGTTTATAACACGATCCCAGGATTTCATGTAACAGGGACCATCCCAGGCATTCAGTCTCGCTCTACGCAGGTTATATTTGTACTTTCGTTTGGTTTTTTGTTTTATTTGATGTACTGAACCAGAAGAAGGACGGTCACAGGTCATCCACATATGGAGCCAGAACTTAGCTTTTTGTTTAGCCATCTTCACTTTAGGATCAACTTTCCAAAAGGGATTGCGAGTACTCGTTCGCACGCACTCGGAGGGGACAGCTTTTTTAGCGGAAGACTTTAGACAGAACACTATTTTGCTGATAATACGAGTTGATATCTATCCGAGTTGAAGTTGTACATACAGATGTTTGCAATAAGTGGAAAGGCACTTTAGTAGATGATAATAACTGGGACAATGTCAGTATATATAGTGGAACATTGGTATTTTCCCAATTCAACTTTGAGAACCACTTGGGAGAGTTACGTTGCACAGAGCTTGCCATGGAGCAAGATAGTTGGCACGTCATTGGTAAATGATCGTCGTCGATTTTAGAATCGTCCACTTGAACTATTGATGAAAGTAAGGTTGAATCTGACACAATTACATGATCAAGGTTGGAAGTAAGACCACCACGATTGTGAATATAAATAAATAGAAGATCCTTATCAGCAAGATGGAATACTCCGGGTAGTGAATCGAGAAAGATTTCAGATCGGTCAGAATTAGATAATAAGTCAATGTTCCTGTCGCGGGCGAGAACCCATTTGGTATTTTGTTTTGAAAGTCGCTAAGTAGTGTTCGTAGGTGATTACATGCTTGTGAAAACTAGACAATGACTGCACAGTCTTTTTACTACAGGGGAATTAAATGTTTATAAATGCGGTATCACCACATTTTATCGCTAAGATGTTAGTGTCACTTTGCAATAATATCGGCTGAGTCTTATGTCTGAAATAGCTGGCTAGACCCCTGAGGGTCTACCACGGGTTTTCTGGGCGGCTCTCAAGAAGGTATAATGGGTCCGAAAACGCTTTAGGCTATCAACATTCACTTTAGAGAGAAGGTGCTCCTGTAAAAACACAATATAATTTTCAAGCAGCTCATTAATCAGTAGATCCTTGTCTTTTGTACCATTAATATTAAGGGATACAAAGCTAAACGGAGTTTGAGCATTCATTTTTCAGCGTTGTTGAGAGCCGATCGGAGAACTTTGCATTTCAGACTAAAACTTACGTGTTCCATAGTGCAATTTGCACATTTTGGCGAGGAATTCACATGAGGGCCAGAACATCTGGAACACTTGGGATGTGCTGGTGAGCGGGGACAAGCTCCAATCAGGTGATCAGTACTTTGACAACGAAAAATTTCGTACCCAATACGGAATCCCGACTCCAGTACCGCGTTCAGAGCGGTTTTGTCGATAAACTCGAGGCGAAAAGTGCGAGAATTGCCAATTTCATTAGCACTAATAAGTCCCTCTACTGAGGCCTCTAAATCAGCTCTTGAATAGTTATGGGGTATTTCACGGACAACAGCTAAAGGCTTTTTATCAATTACTTTGGTTTCAACGTTTGGAATGGAGCTAGTAACAGCTGCAGCCAGCGTGTCGGCTGAGCGCTTATCACGTACCATCACAACCCAGCTTCTGCTGTGTGGCTTAGATTTCAGATTCACGATCCCGTCGTGACCATCCAACGTTTCGAGCTTCTTCATGCGAAGGATAGGGTCGCTGAGCTTCGGTGGTGGGTTTCTTACAACGACAGCGTAGGATGTTTTTTTCGTATTTTGAGTAGGGGCTACAAACTTAGACTGGCCCTCAGTAACCTTGGACACAATATCACGCAGCTGTTCAACACAAGAGTTCACCTTGACACTGAGGGTACTGAAGGCATCAACAGGGATCATTGGCACTTCGCTGGGACATTTGATAAAGTCCGGAAGCTTTCAAGCGAAGAAATAATGTCCGAAGCACAGTTTAATGCAGCATTGGCTCCTACGCGCTTCGATGGGACTTTGTTCGGAAAAAGCTTTAAAAGAAGCAATTTACGGGTCTCACAAAGAGAAGAACACTCGAAGAAATCGGCCATGTACTCTTTTATTGTATCGGGCGAAACTCGTTTAGCAAGATTTTTCTGTACAAAGCACAGGATAGGATTGTAGAAAAGTTCATCTTCGCACCAATTACCAGTTCCCATTTTCTCTTGATTGAAGGTTTACTTGCGAGAGAAGTAAGGGAATCGTTGGAGGCTGCCTACCTTGTCCCCGCAATTTAAGGGAAAAGCCCGGTGGGTACCACGGCTCTTGCAAACAGCTCTCCCCCACTCTTCTGCTTACTTTTCTCCTCTCACCTTTATCGTAACGCAATTGTCTATAATATCGGAAATTATAATTATTTTCGCAACTGTTTAATCTTGACCTATATCATATACAGGCCATGAAAATATCAATAAGAGAATCCAGAGTTCCCAAGAGAATTTTCACTCAAGTCTGAAAATAATCCGCTTATTTATAATTCTTTGGACACTGAATTAATTATTATGAAAATATTGGCTCTAGGTCAGGTAGTGACGATAATCCTTTACCAAATATTAGTGATAGGTTCAATCCAAAAAGAGGTCCTCACACCTTGAACTCTGAACCACTACTGCTACTATTACTAATACTTCCATTACGACTACTACTAAGGCTAAGGGTATTAATGTGGAAATTTCACGAAATGTTGATCAAGAAGTTGAATTGAAATGAAAAACCCTACGTGAATACCGGTTGTCAAAAGGGCATACCAGCAATATCTTAAGAACGCCTTGGAGTATTAAGGGCATGTTAAGGGGGTGTTGAACTGGCCAGAACGCACTATATTCGTACTACCTCTATTATAACTGCTACCACTACTCCTAGTGCTTACTACTTAATACTTACTGCTTACTACTTACTAATACTTACTATTTGCTACTTAGTACTACTCACTACTACTTAATACTACTCACTACTACTTACGAGCTGCTTAACATTTGTGTATACTCAAGGATATAACATGGTTTTTTAATGACTATGTCATTAAAAAACGAACGTAAATAAATTTTAAGAAACGTTTTCCACAAAAGAATTTTCCAAAGAAATGTCATGAGCTACAATAAACCGAAGATGAGGATTAATAAAGCCCAATAATTTCTCAAGCGTATAACTACGTTAAATCACCATTAATAAACGGATGAAACCCAAAACAAACAGATATTACAATAAATAAACAAGTCAAAACTCAAAATGAGCAGAAAGTAAGAGAAATAAAGCCGACACCCTCTATGCCTTCTTAAGACCTGACATAAATTTGTACTTTACTGAAAACAAGATACATTTTAAATATTTTCTCTTTTTTAACTTTAATAAATCCAAAATTGTTAAGACTTTTGGATGTGAATATCAATGTACACATTCATTTGTTTCTTTTCCGTAATTTTGGTTATGATGGTGGTTTTTTCCTCTTCTTTATGATATGAGAAACAACAAGAGCTAAGAGCTCGTATGGCGCTTGTGACGAGGTCGGAAGAGCCAAGAGCTCATGTGGTATGAGCTCTAGCAAAATTCTAAGAATCAATAGATTGCTTTAAAAGGGAAATCAGAGGCTTAATGCCGGTCGGGATTTAAAATAAGAGCTCTGAGTCACGAGGTCCTACTAAATATCAAAATTCATTGAGATCCGATCTCCCACTCGTAAGTTAAACATACTTCAATTTTTCTAATTTTTCATCTCCCTTCAGCCCCCCAGATGGTCGAATCGGGGAAAATGACTTTATCAAGTCAATTTGTACAGCTCCCTGACACGCTTACCAATTTTCATCGTCCCAGCACGTCCAGAAGCACCAAACTTGCCAAAGCGCTGAACCCCACCACCTACCTCCCCCAAGGAGAGTGGATCCATTCCGGTTACGTCAATCACGTATTTACGACATTTATAAGCGTTTTCCAAGATTTCTGGTTTTCCCCTCCAACTCCTCCCAGTGTCAATAGATCTGGTTGGGATTTGAAATAAGAGCTCTGAGACATGAGTTCCTTCTAAATATCGAATTTCATTAAGATCCGGTCACCCGTTCTTAAGTTAAAAATACCTCAATTTTTCTAAATTAACAACCCCGGCTCCCCCGAAGCGAACGGATCCTTACCAATTATGTCAATCTCGTGTCTATAGCTTGTGCTTATTCTTCCCATCAAGTTTCATCCCGATATCTCCACTCTTAAGCGTTTACCAAGATTTCCGGTTTCCAAGATTTCTGTCTCTCCGCTCCAGCCCTCTATGTCCCCGGATCCGATTCGAATTGAAAATGAAGCGTCTGAGACATAAGATTCTTCAATATATCAAGTTTTATTATGATCCGATTACCCATTCATAAGATACCTCGATTTTCACGTTTCCAAGAATTCCGGTTTCCCTCTCCAACTCCCTTCAACGTCACCGGATCTGGTCAGGATTTAAAATGAGAGTTCTAAAGCGCAAGATCCTTCTAGATATCAAATTTCATTAAGATCTGATCACCCGTTCGTAAGTTACAAATACCTCAGTTTTTCTAATTTTTCCAAATTACTCCCCTCCCCCAACTCCACCGAAGAGAGTAGATCCAGTCCGGTTATGTTAGCCACCTATCTTGGACTTGTGCTTATTCTTTCCACTAAGTTTCATCCTGATCTCTCAACTTTAAATGTTTTCCAAGATTTCCAGTCCCCCCCCCTAATGACACTGGATACGGTCGGGATTTAAAATAAGAGATCTGAGTTTCCGATTCCTTCTAAATATGAAAGTTCATTAAGATACGATCACTCTTTCGTGAGTTAAAAATACCTAATTTTTTCTAATTTTATAGAATTAAACCTCCCCCTTCCCCAACTCTCCCAAAGAGAGCAGATCAGTTTCAGTTATGTCAATCCCGTATCTAGGACTTGTGCTTATTTTTCCCAACAAGTTTCATCCCGATCCCTCCACTCTAAGCGTTTTCCAAGATTTTAGGTTCCACCCCCCCAACTTCCCCTCCACTGGATCCGGTCAGGATTTAAAACAAGAGCTCCGAGACATGATGTCCTTCCAAATAACAAATTTCATTAAGAACTGATCACTCCTTGTAAGTTAAAAATACCTCATTTTTTATAATTTTTCAGAATTAACCCTCCCCCCCCCCCCAACTCCCCCAAACATAGCAGATCCTTTCGAATTATGTCAGTAACGTGTCTAGAACTTCTGATTATTTTTCCCACCAAGTTTCATCCCAATCCGTCCACTCTGAGCATTTTCCAAGATTTTAGGTCCCCCCTCCAACTCTTCCCAATGTCATCGGATCTGTTTGGGATTTAAAATAAGAGCTCTGAGACACAATATCCTTCCAAACGTCAAATTTCATTCCCATCACACGTTCTTAAGTTAAAAATACTTCATTTTTTTCTATTTTTTCCGAATTACCTGGCCCCCCACTCCTCCCCCAGATGGTCAAATTGAAAACGACTATTTCTAATTTAATCTGGTCCGATCCCTGATACGCCTGCCAAATCTCATCGTCCTAGCTTACCTGGAAGTGACTAAAGTAGCAAAACCGGGACAGACGGACAGACAGACCGACAGAATTTGCGATCGCTACATGTCACTTGGTGACATATAGCGTCACAAAGACGCTATATGTTGGTATATGTCAAAGTGCCATAAAAACAAATAGTGCCTTGGTATATGTCAAGTGCCATAAAACAAATAGCTCGAGATATCCCAGGCCAGAAAATTCAATTCAATCATATATATTTAATCAAAAACGCGTAACTACTGTACATAATCTACCAGAAAAGCACAAAAAGTGCTTGGCTTGGGCAGAAACATAACTAAAGAATAATTAAACAATCAACAAACAGAAACAACGAATCGACTGGATTTATCAAAAATAAAAAAAGGGGGGGGGGTGACGAAGAGAAAATAAAGAAAAGAGGAGGGCCGCACGCTATTCAAATCTAAACAGTATTTCTGTAATGACCCTTCACTGCTGGCTTGAAGGTAATAAGGTTATTTGAATTCCTGATTTCCAAGGGGATTAAATATAGCTGGTGCAAAAAATCTAATTAAAAAAGAAGCTCTTTTTATTGACGGTGTCTCCTGGACAATGTCACATGAATTTCGCGTTCCGCAATTCCGCAAATCTTAATTTAAAGTGAATCGATTTTCAAATGATGATGGAAGGAGGTTGTTAGAATATTTAAAACAAAAATTTGCTATCTGAAAATCCCTAGTCTTTGACACATCAAATATTTTAGTAAGTTTAAAATGGAGGTTAATGTTATCTGAGTGCTGAAGAGGTGATATAATTTCAATGGCCTTATTTTAGATGATCTGGATTCTTTTATAACATGAGATGAAGTTACTTGCCTATATAGAGCATCCATAAGACAAATGGGGATGAAAAATAGAATGATAAATCATTTTCAGGATTTTTTTTTATAGGGAAACGGAAAATATTCTCATCAATAATAAATCCAAGTTATCTACTGGTTTTTACTCTATTTGTAATATTATTTTTTACTTTTAATTTGAGGTCTGTTTGCACTGATCCGATTCTAGAAAATAAAATAAATTTGTTTTACCATAATTTAAAATTAAAAACTGTGAATCAGCCCACAATACAAATTCAGTCAGAGCAATTTCCATTTTTTAAATAAAGAAGCTAGATTTTCACACGCAACAAAAAGAAGTGTGTCATCTGCAAATATTATGATATTAGCTTCAGATAAATAATATTTTACATGGTCAATATAGATGATACAAAGCAGTGGTCCCATTATTGAACCTTGTGGCACTCCGCACGGTAAAATATGGCGCTCTGATGTTGCATTTGCATTTTGTACAACTTGGGCTCTATTAATAAAATACGAACGAAACCATTTTAAAGCCACAATACGTATATCAATTGATTCAAGAATCTGGAATAATTTATCATGATCAACAGTGTCAAATGTCTTTTTAATGTCTGAAAGTAAAGCTTCGAGTATAAGGCCTTTTTCAAATGCATCATTCAACCAGTCAACCAATTTCAGAATCGCAAGGTCCGTAGAAAGTCCTTTGCGAAAGCCAAATTGGGTATCACAAAGAAGACTGCTCCTGGAGGTAATCATACATTCTTTTATGGACTACTTTCTCATAAATCTTCGAAAAAAAAGGTAAACTAGAAATGGGTCGGTAATCACTTGGGTCATTTTTTGACTTCCCTTTGTGAATGGGTAGAACTCGGGCTATTTTAAGTCTTTCTGGAAAAGTTCCCTCTTCAAGTGATAAATTAATCAGATGAGTCAAAATAGGAATAACGATTTTTGTTGTTGCTTTAACAACTTTTAATGATACTTCATCTACTCCACAAGATTACGATTTCATTCTCATAATTATTTCATTTGTTTCATTTTCATCACAATTTGTAAAAAAGAATTCAGAAATAACATGACGAGGTTTATGTTTGGGGACTGGTGGATTTTTTGATCTTTTAACTGCTTCATGGCACAGCTTAGAACCTTCCTCTGAAAAATACTTGCACCAAGTTTCCGCAATTTCTTTTGGATCATTAACAATTTTTCACTAAATTTCATCATTTTAATCTGCTCCTTTTCCTTTTTATGCCCCAGTGTCTCATTGATTTTAGGCCAAGTCTGCTTCGTATTTCCTTTTATCTGTTCAAACTCTTTTTCGTAATAAGCTCTTTCAGCATACCGTTTAACTTTATTAAGCCGATTTCTATGCTCTTTGATAGTCAGGAGTTCCTCATCCGTGGGGTCTTTTAAATGATATTTATACAATCTATTCTTCATTTTTACAGACACAAGGATACCAGTCGTCATCCATACTTTCCGAAGGTTATTTTTTTCTTTTTAACTTTCTTTAAGGGGCAACATTTATCAAAGTCAGCTAGAAATATATCCATAAACAAATTATAAGCCTCTCCTGCACATTTCCTTTTGAAAACTTGCGAAAAATCAACATGTTCCAAATTTTCAGCCAGATTTTTTCAAACTATTCTGGTAAATCTCGACAGTAGCTTTTCTGACCATTACGACCTTATTTCAATAAACAATGTTTCAAATTTACCTTCAAGCCAGAGTGAAGGGTCATGTCTTACTTCATAATCCACACCACTTCTTATTAAAGAGGCTAGTCCTCCTCTATGCATAAAAGAGCGACCTCTATATTCAACCTTATACCCTGGAACAGAAAAATCCATTATATTCAGGTTCTCATCGCTCAAAAACGTTTCGTATAGGCCGACAAACAATGGTTGTGATTTTAGGCACTCCATTGCCCACAGCAAAGAACATCTAGCAGATTGAAATCCTTGGCAGTTCCAAAAAAGTAACGAATTTCCTTTAAATACATCCCATTTAGTAAGATCTTCAAGTTCATATGAAGACAACTTCATTTGATTTGTTTCAAGAGCGACATGATGGCACAGCTTCAAGGAAAGTGTTTGAAAAATATAAGATTAATTAGAAAAACTTGGGATTTCGAGGAGAAGGAACGCGGGCTGGATGTCCTTCCACTCCTGTCTACCCACCTGAGTCGCGCCTTAACTGGGAGATAAACTGTCAGAAAGAATACAGAAATTAGTGATTAAACTACTACTGAATAGACAACTCTATGTTCAAGAAATACACCGAGAAGCTAAAGTTTCGTCTTTATGTGATCAATTCTACCTTAAAATTGTTTAGTAAGGGCATATTAATGCTTTATGAATTGATAGATTCCATGACTTTAATATAAAATGTACTTAAATGTCTTAAGAAGATGATATTGGATAAAAAACATATACCCCCCTCCCCCCAAAAAAGGGGAATTATATAAGATTAATTGTGTTTTGATTAGATAATATTTAAGTAAATGTCTAATGCTACTGTTTTTTACTTGAATATCTTTAACTGCGTACCCATCATGAAGAAAAAAATACCCAAAAGTCAAGAAAATATCCATAGAACAGCAAATGGCTTGTCAGGTGGTTACTATTATATGTAAATATCAGATGACGGGAAAAAAATATAGCTCTCATAGCAAGAATGTTTCAATTAATAAAAAAGAAATAGAAAAGTGGAGATAACATAATTAAACTAAGTAAAACAAATTATTTGTGACTACATGTTATCAAATAAGATTCATCAGAGAGATAACACTAGACTCTTTTGATTACCCATATAACCCCGGGCAACTTAAATGTCATGCGTCAGAGGATCAGGAAGGACAAAACCAAGATTTGAATAAACTCTGGAGACATGCTGTAGATTTAGAAGCAATGATAAAACCTACACGTCTGTGGGGGGGGGGGTCGCCAACATTGCAGGTGGTTGTTCTAAAGACGTTTTGAGCAGAATATATTCTGCATCCGTAGTTTTTGATCAGCTTTTTGTACCAAACACAAAATGGTTGCATAGGTTGCAAACCTTTGTACATTTTTTTATTCTCGAGAATTTGGTTGCTTTGTGAGCAGATGCCAGATAGTGGAACAAACTTCTGATATCCACCAATAGGAAGTAGGTATAAGAAAAGACTTGAAGCAAATAGCTTCGAGTAAAACTTTGTAAAGAGTAAAGCTTTCAATAAATGGGGCTTGAGGAGGAGCGTCTGTGTTGGCCTCAGGTGGCTTAATGTTGCAGTGAGTTGTTAGAAGTTGTAGTCTTTTGAGTGAATTGAATGAACAAATTCTTATTAGGATGTCTCGTTCCTATACGGGACATTGTTTGCTTTTTGTGAGGATTGTTTGATTTCAGATTTACCTCTAAAAATTGGCGATAAATTCTCAAGTCTAGAAGGTTTGTACTTTGCCATCAAACAGTATTCCAGATTCACGGGGATTCGACTAGTTAAGCGAGATTCCAGAACCTTGACCACCGCTCAGGCCACAAGAAAACGAGCGTTTAACGCTTCGGAAAAACTTGTTTATTATTTCATTGAATATGTATGTGATCGACGGACACGAGTAAAAGCTGCTATGCAATCCCCTTGTTCAACGTAAGTCTTTTTATTTCTACTTTATTTTAATCTTCCTAATTTTTTTCAGTGCAGGTCTTTACTGTGGTTCTGCAACTCAAGTTGTCTCATCTGTTAATAACTAACTCTTCATAAAATTAATGCAACGAGAAATCTTATCTTAAGGACATGAACGGTAATGATCTTTTAAAGTTAAAAACACTAAATTTTCACCATGGCATTTTATAAATTGTTGTTCAGTTTAACTTTTAATTTCACTGAATTTTTTAAGTTTGACCCAACAAACTGGAAATTTGTAATACTGGATATTTTTATAGTTTATTGTTAATTTTAACTTTTAATTTCACTGAATTTTTTAATTTTGACATTTTGAACTAACAAACTGGATATCTGTAATACTGGATTCATGAAAAATATGTGGTATAGAGTCCAATATCACTTAGCATGTCTATAGTTCATAAATTTAAAATCTAGTGATTCAAAATCGGGATGATTCTCTTGTCGGTGTACAGCCCAGGGGACTTCAGTGGTTAATTAATCTTCACTTCGTATTCTTCAAATGTTTTTAAAGTCTCTTCTTTTGAACTATTTTCAGATGTCCTCAGTTCATCCACTTTTCTTCATGAATTTTATGACAAGACGGATAATCATACAATTTGTCTCTTCACTGTCTAATTCACCAAGTAGTATATTTAGCATTGACTGCGTTCTCTCTTTATTTTACTTATTTCTCTTTTATTTTGTTTCTTGTTTTCAGTATATTTAGCATTGACTGCGTGTTCTTTGATTTGAAGAATTCGACTATTTTGCGCTTTTCTTCCTCACTCTCCAGACACGTTATTAATAAATGTTCAATCGTTTCTAATGACCCGATTTTGGGCCATTCATCACCTTCTCCCCAGAATCTTCTTTATAATGTACCCCTCCTGATTGAAGATCAAATGTTTTCTTTGCTTCAAATCTATTCAGCTTCATATATTCTTGAGGAATTTCCAATTTATTCACACTTAGTTCAACTTAAACTGCAGACTTTGCATTTATGTCTGCAATTTCGTTTCCTATTATTCCAGTGAGTTGGAAGCCATTGAATGACTATTTTCTTCTTATTCATTGCTGCATGTAGCTTAATCTACCATTTTTAACTTATCTACTTGGTTTTGGCATAATATTATCCATTTGTAATAGCTTGGATAGCACTTTTTGAATCGGATCATACGACGTAATTTTACAATTAAGTTTATCTCTGGCATTCCATGTGTTGGTGGTTACTTGATTACCAGGGTTTAATAATTTTCGACCTAACTAGGTGGTTGTTTTCTTTAATCCAAATCTTTTGCACATACTTGATTATCTTTGTTCTTCTTCTCCTTTCTAAATGTGTTAATTCGCTTTCTGATAGCAGGACACTAACATGTGTTGTTCTCCTGGTTCCGAATGCTATCCTTAAAGATGAATTTTGGATTACGGCCAATCTCGCAATTATGGAAGAGCAGGCTCTTAAAATTGAAGATACTCGTAATTTGCAACAAGATGAGAGAATAAGCAAATGAATTAAAAGAAAAATGACATGCTAACTAGCGGTTCAAAGTTGAATAGATGGCGCAGAATCTGACACTGTGAAATAAGATGATGAAAATATGAAAGTTGCGGTATACCATTTATCTCACCCTTTGAATTTGAAGCTACCAATCGGCAATGAATTTTCATGCATTTTAAATAATAAATCATAAATTGTACCTTGTACTGCTAGATATATTCCATGATTTTTTTTTTATAGTTAAAGAAAAAAATTGTGTGGCAATACTGGAGAAATATTAGCTACATAAATTTAGTACGGCCGCTAGTGGCGCTAATAATTTTTTGTTTACATTGAGAAGTGCAAACTTTGATATATTGTAAATCTTGGATTAAAATGTTTGTCGTAAAAACCTTGTGTTTTTTCCCAAAACCGCAACGTATTGCTCTCACAAATACACTCTCATTACGGTGTCCTGTGGATTATCCCCGGGAAATTCTCGCCCACCCGGAAATTCCTTCCCGCTGAAAGTTCCCCCTAGAAAATCCCCCCCCAATGTGAAATTGTCCAGTCAAGGGGAAATTAAATAATGAAGAAAGGAGCATAATTATACATCAGCTATTAAAATACCAGGGGTGGTTGGTCATTGTGTAGGCGGGGCGAGGGTGTTTTTAGGCAAGATGCCTAAAAGAACGCATTCGACGCCCAAGTTGTCTAAATTTCCACGAACATTCATATTAATATAGGAAGGAATATGAGAGAAGGGGTAAGATTTCAAATTTTGCCCTCAATAAGAACGACTGCTAAATTATAAGGGAAGTTGCATTTGAGCAACAAGTTTTTTGTATGCACTAAAAAGCTTCTGCGTAACAAGCGAGTTTGTTGAGGAGGGGGCAGTGTCTCTCCTATATGGAATAGTTTCTGTTCGTTTTAAGTTTTAATGCTGCTCCTCATTGTCAGTTGAAAAAAAAACCTTTTTTTTTTTAATTTCTCCTATAAGATTCATTGATGTTTTCTATTTCTTTTAATTCTTTTAATCATAGCAGAATAAAATAAAGGTTGGAGAAATCAATTTGCTTGCTTATTTCAAATAAGGAATGCTGCTCGTCTTAAATTTTCTTGATTCGGACTTGGAGTTTTACTACATGTTGTTGAAATTAAATAAATAAATTAAAAAGAAAAACAAAGCAAATAGTCCTTGAATATACTTCTTAATTGGAGTATATTCCTTCACAGGCAAAAGCCTAGTGTACGATTAAACTAAACAATAATAATATTTAAAAGAAAAACATGCATCTTAAAGACACAGAGATAGGAAAACCTTCATTCTTTTCTTCTTTTCTGCTGTTCCTTCTGTATATTTTTCTTCATTATTTTTATTTGTCATACTTTCTCTTTGGCTGCTCAATTTTTTGTTTGGGGGAATTTTCCGCCAGAGACTTTCTGGGGGAATATGCTTAGCACCCTCATTATACTGAATAGGAGCACCAAGACTGTCTAGCCCTTTGATATTATGTTGACTAATATGATTTTTTCTTTCTCTTTCAAAGCTAAAAGTATTTTTTTTCTTCCTTCGATTTTAGAAAGAATAGTTAGCAACTTTTTTAAATCAAACGTTATGCTTCGTTTTGCTACCTAGAGTGCTGTCTCACACTACTCCAGGTAGTATCGTGAGACAATAATTTTTTGGGTTGTTTTATGATAAACGACTTGTCAAGTGAGCAAGGTTGATGTCGAATAATTTCTGTAAATGAGAACTTCTAATTCCTGTTTCCAAGAGAGTGAAAGCTAGATCTTAAAATGTATGAATAGCTGAATTATATTTATCAATAGCTGCTCTCGGTGAAATAGAAGAAAACATAACGAATAATTAAAAAAGATTGCGATCAAAATTCCTCAATAAAAAACCTAATCTAAATTTACAAAATAAAACTTGACAATAAAAACTCAACTTACCTACCTTAATTGTCGAGCATGCGAAATATAAAAAAATGTTCATATTTTAGAATGTAAAAGAATATAAGTGAAATATAAAAGAAGCACGAGAAAAGAATTTTTGAATTTGAAATTTTTATAATGATTCCCACTGGAATGGTCCTATGTCTTTACTATTTCCATATTTAGAGCTCAACCCTTAAAAACTGGGCGAAACATCAGAGAACCCCTAACTGTAGAGAATTTGAAGAAGGGCCAAGCACTGTCTCGCAGTAAGTACGTCAGAATAGCACCCAGTAAACTGGTTTATTTGTGGAGCCAAGAAATCGTCTATACCTGCGACAGAAAGTGCTAGTTCCTTGATTCAGTTGTCAAAATGCAACCTGCTCTCTCTCTCTCTCTCTAATGCATATGCATGAAGTGAATTCCATAGATTGTCAAGCATGTTTTATCTCTATTACGTCTTTAAGTCAAGTTTAGCTTTTGTAAATGAAACATAACGCATGACTTTTTGTCAACTTTGCTGATCTAAATACTATGGGTAGGCTTTCAACGATCTTTACTGTGCCTACATGCATATAATATGGAGTTGGCCATTTTTGGGATCATTTTTATCACACCCATATTGCAGGAGGCAGGAAAGCGATGTTGACCCCCCCCCTTAACAAGAGTATTAACTGACTATTTTTTTGGTTTTGCATGACCTTAGTGTAATAATAAAAAAACCTTTAATATTTCATTAAGAGAAGTGAGAGGGGGCTTTGATATTAAAAAAAAAACAACACAAAAATTGGCTAACTAAATGAAGCTTATTTGATGCACTTATTTGTGTGGCATATTAGGGAGTCCTAAACATTTCTTTTTTGGGGAGGGGGACCTCGTTGTATGTATCTGTCTGCATTAGCTTGTAAATAAAACCCCTTCAATCGACAAGAAATAGGAAACACTCGGTTCATGCGAGTTTGTGTTTCTCTGGTTGCAAAAGCGTATCAGCAGTTTTGATGCGCTAAATATTCCATTATCCTTCTTTGCCATGACGGCCACTACTACAAATACCAATGTCGATTAATTTGACTTCAACCCAATCCTGGTGAACTGTCCTTCTCTTGATACAGAAGCAAATAATTTCAGGAAATGAGGACTTTGAAAAATATGAACATTAAAACCGTGGAAACTAACCTTTCGAAATCTATAAATATTTCGGCTATATTGACCAATAGGCATCTTCTGTGAAAAAGAAGAAAAGCTATAAAAAAGACAACGATCAAAATTTGTGTCGATAAAAACCAAATTAAAAAACAAAATTTAAAGAGCCTTAACGTCATCACTCTGTAGAAGTTAAGCTATGACTGATAAAAAATTTATTTATTGACATAAACTCTAATTAGAAAAGAGGCTTGATCGCAGTTAACCCGGTACTATTTTATATGATAGGTCAGAACTATCTTTTATTGATACACTTTTATTTTAGATTGCCCCATGTTGTTTTTTATATTAAAGTATGCAAAGTTTCTAGTTCAAATCCACCCATATCTCTATTTAGCGACGTACAGTTGCTCAAATCCGGTTATATTTCAATTATCTCAGAGGTTGCTTCTTTCATTCCCAGGCCATTGATAAGTAACGTAGTTTCACTAAAAGAGGGAAACGTAGTAGTAGTTTCTCAAAAATTTGGCTATTCAGAGCCGAGTCAGAAGTCTCATTTCTAAACAGAAATTTTGTTTCGTTCTACCTTCTGCTATTTTTAAGATTTCTATTTGAACCCTGATTTCTATTGAATTTATATTCAAACCCGTTTGCTATTTTGCAAACCTTCGTCATTTTCATAAAAAGTCTCAGATATATCCTTTGGATTTGGATGTGAGGATATTATCATTCATGAAGGTTCGTTTATGATTCTAGTACGGTTTTGTTTCTTAGGGCGCGTATCAGAAACCAATCGTCACTAATGGTAATTGATTATTTATTGTTATTTTTGTTCAAAGACATTGGGTAGTGCGGAATAATAAGCAGTCCGTATTGAGATAAGCGCAGAACAGAATACAATGCCAACCAGGTCTGAAGGAGTCCTCAGTGCCTAATACCACAGTTTTCTAAAATTTTTGTTCAATTTGACGTTTTATGCCGTTTTAAAAGTCCTCCCTTCATCGTAAAATGATTTTCTGCTTATGTGTCTGATAAGGACTCGTTTTACTGAATGAAATTATTTTCAAGAAAGTAAAGATAACAACTTTTCAAAATAAAAGCAAAATATGCAACAAAAACATTGTCCATGACTTAATTGTGAATTTTTGTGGCTTTGTGTTTATCTTCAGCCGCCTTAGAGTCGCAATAATTTTGAGGTGATTTTTAAGATCTGACAAAATAAATAGATACGACATATTCAGAGAATAAAAATGAGGGATAACAAAAGAATGAATAAAAAAAATTATAATAGCAGAAGAAGAATATTTTTTTTTTTTTAGAACGGCTCTATTTATTGTTGCTAAAGCATAAACGCGCTTGAATGAGGATGTTCCCTTACACCTTAGAATTCCAAGAAAGCTCAACCATTTTTCCTGGCTCGATTCTAAAAATTATGCTTCACAATTCAATTCAATCATACGTTTCTTGTTTCCCTACTATAAGGATGTCGACGCCTTCTTCCTTCCTGATGCCACTATCTAGGGGAGATGACAAAACGAGGAACCGTATCATTGAAACAAATAATTCTATTAATCTGCCGTGTTTGATTTTAACTATTATATATTTAAGGTGATGTTCCTGCTGTCCTCAGGATTAGTCATTATTTTATCTCGAACTATTCTACTTACCAACTTTGTAATGT
This sequence comes from Artemia franciscana, assembly GCF_032884065.1. Lineage (NCBI taxonomy): Eukaryota > Metazoa > Arthropoda > Branchiopoda > Anostraca > Artemiidae > Artemia > Artemia franciscana. Next base: position 46,360,024 of record NC_088863.1, on the reverse strand, counting down.
CTACCACTCCTGCTGCCTGGAAAACTCTGACTGAGACTGCCAATTAGTCCATCTTTTATCTCGGTTTATTCTGTGTATCATCTTCGTAGTTATTACAACATTCAGATTCCGTTCACTACCAGCCAGTTCGGACTTTGCCCCTTTCTGCTGCTCCTGTTGCCTGGAAAACTGACTGAGCCAGCCAAAAAGTGTCACTTAATTAGTGTCATCAGAAAAATTAAGAAATAAATTTATTTTTACCTGGGTAATTTTTTTTCTTTCTTTATTTCTTCCTTTTAATTTTCTTTTTGCTGCCATTGTTAAATGCATATGGCACTTCCCTCTGGCTTGGTTTTAGGCAGGTAATATCTGGGCGGTAGGTCGTCCCTTTCTTTTTTTAGTGTGTTTTTTTTTTTTTCTTGGTGCATTCCCAACCATAGATCATCAAAAAGAGAATTTAATGACGCATTTGCCATTTATTATTGTGCTTATTGTTGAATAAATATATCCATCTACATGTTTGCCCAGAATCAAGAAAAACAGCCAACAACCAACACAATATTCATCAAGTTTTTGATTTCGTAATTAATAAGTGAAAACATCAAACAAGACGTAGAATCCATGAGGATTATTATTGTCATAAGTGAATAAGGATCTTTAAAAAAAAAAAAAAAAAAAAAAAAAAAAAATCCAATTAAATGACCATATGTTAACAATTGCGGCTCATCATAAATTTCTTATGATGATTTGCACCATGGGCGGCTCAGCCTTTGGTTGTCAGTTTTTTGGTCAGTCAAGTTATTGGTCAAATTAAGTGGCAAATTTAAAGGTAAAACAATCATAGAAAAAAAAATTGTTCTTACAATTTCAGCAGAAAAAAGAGGTCATTTTCTGTTGAAGAGTGTTATATTTGTTACTAGCTCGATCTTCTTTCTGGATTGAGGCACGGGAAGGCGCTTTCTTTCGAACCATCTACCTCTTACTCCTCGAAAGGGCCTTAACCTTTAATGGACTTGGACAAATTTTGTTGTATTAAAATTGAAACTTTCAGAATTGGATGAAAACACTATCCTTTGCCTTTTCTTCATTCTTGTGATGTTTTTTTTGTTACCATCATTTTTGGCCTTTGGCTACCTTTGAATATTTTTTTTCTTTCTTTTGCTTTTTGCGGTATTTCGTGATTTTTTACTTTACGCAGTTAATAACAGGATAATTGATACATTGTTATTGTTACACCATTGTTATTACTGTTGTTAATATGCATTTTTTATTCTAAGGTTTTTGATCCTCTTTGGAACGTTGACTTTATTTATTTGGCTACCTTTATGATCAATGGATTCATGCTATCTTTTATCTTGCATTTATTTTAGGGTCATCAATTGCCCTTACAACGTGCGTCTTCGTCTAACTGAATGTGGGCGATATTTAATGATCGTGTCATTAACTGATTTCCATAACCACGCCATTGACAGCAGTTTAAAAAAGGAAGGTCTGTAGTTAAACGTTTTGTTATGTTGTCCTTTTTTGTAAATAAATTGATGTTTATTCGTGTAACGAATGTACTTCGATAATTTGTGCCCAATATTTCATTAAAAGATTTTTTGATATGTATTTTCGTGCAAAATGTGATGTGAATGGTTTGACAAAGTTTTCGTTACTTTAGCGATGTTCACCTTAGCGTATTTCAACCGTGTTTTCTTTCTTATACTGAATTGTGAAAACCATCAATATTGAAAATATTTCAGACTCTTTGTAGTTGTTCAAAATATCGTAAAGATTTGAAATATAATAAAGGGCCAACACTGGTTATTTAACATCGAAAACCTTTACACAGGAGAAACCAGCAAAAGCTGACCTTCTAGGAAGGTTTGCCCATGTAGTTTCAGCTTAAGATGCATTTAAAGTGAAGATATTTGTTATTAATGAATAAACATAGTAAACTAGTAATGATAAATAAACTTAGTAATGATAGATAAGGTTGATTTGCAAAATGAAGCAAATGCCCGGGTTTAGTCCTATTATTGGCCATCAGAGATTACAAAGCATATATAAAGTTGCATAAGGTGTAATTTGATACATTTAATAATAGACACTCCAATTTTTAACCTTTTCATAAAAACTGTGAAATGAGAGATCAGGTTTTCAATTATAATTTTTACACCTTATACCACAATGGTACTCCCTCCTTTCAACATCAGTGAATGGTTCAAATTTTACCGGGGAATATAAGCTTTTCGTAATGATTGCCTTCAAACCTCTTGGCCTTCTAAGAAAATTGGTGCATTGAAACTCACGTGATCAGGACTTTGCTTTATGTAGAAAGTCTTTCGCTAAAATGTATTGCGACAGTGAGCTATTCACCGTTTTCCATGTTCATAATGGTGGTAACTGCTCAAGCGGGGACGGTTTGTACATAAAGTATTATATGATGCTTTTTCTTTCTGTGCAATTGAGAAACTATGTTGCTTCGTATAGCGAACAGACTTCGATAAGTTTTATGCCTTATAATCAAGTGCATTTATGCTATTAGTGGTTCTCTGAGATGCGTCATCCAAGATGCAATGCAGTATTACTGGAAATACTTGTCGTTACATTAGTGAACATAACTGCAGTATCTTTCTAGGGTTTCCTGATATTGAATTGTGGCAACTGTTGATATAGAAGTGTCATGCTAAAATACAATTCGCTAAGGTGGGAGCCTCTTTTGGCTAATGAAGATAATGAAAACAGAAAAGCAAAGACTTTCATTTGTGTTCCAATATTTATTGCAAAGGACACTTATTGTAAAGCACCAATTTAATGGTTTAAAACTTGGGATTTTCGTTGCAACTTCAAGTGCTTATTCGTGAACTAGCAAGCCAAGCTGGCTTTGCTTCCCATGTGATATTCGTGACCACTGTAGAGTAATTTAATCAGTAAGATCATAATCAAAAATATTTGTCTGCTAGTCCCGGTGCGTATAAAAGCTCCTTCCAGTTTCTCTCCTACCAACGATTCAGTGTATATTTCTCAATCACTGAATAATGGCGCGAATTTGTATTACTCATGATTGCAAAAGCAGAAAGAAATGGGGTGAGCCGACGAAGTGGTTCGTTACTATCCCATGACTTAACTGAGTGTCCTATCTAAAATTTATAAAAGGGGGTTTGGATTAAATTTCCGCAAATACAGAAAATTTTAGAGCTAACATCTAATCAACACTGCAACAGCGAAATAGCAGGAATTTCATAAATAGTGGGAGAGAGATAAACGAAATGGCGGAAATAATTGAAATTTAATGTTTTACCACACAGGGACAACCTAATAGTTTTAGCCCAGATTATCCATTAGGTTTCACAATAATCTGTGGTTTTGTGTAGTAATATTGCGCTATGGAGCTTCAAAACATTTTCTTCTTGGTAAGGAAAATATTTCTTTGAATTTTTCCTTTTTACCCTTTTTAATTGCCATAAAAATTTGTGCTCATTGTAGAAAATGCCACGACAGATTGTCCAATTGAGTGAGAGGCAATTCTGGCATTAACCCCCCTTATTAAGATTGTATAAAAATGATGCTAGTTCGTTTGTTAATAGATATGCCTATCTATTATCCGTCCATGCGCCATTCCTAGGGCAATAGAACCAAGGTAGATAGTCATAGAGCTAAGATGGTCGTAGAACCTATAGTTTTCCAAGCGTTTGGTTAAATGGCACGGGTAAACGGCGGGAGTAAGTGTGCCTCTATTATTCGACCAATACTTGTTTGTTATCTTTTAGCAAGTTATGCCTGTAGGACCTTTGTTTTTTGTTTCTATTGACTGGTAGAATAGCCCTATCGAAGAAAAAACCAAACGTCCATTAAGAACTGCTTTTGTGAAATTCTTAGTGAGTTTTCGGAAAATTGAAGGACATCAAAAGAACTGTATTTGTAGTATAAGTAGAATATAAGTAATGCTTGTTGTTATCATTGTTGTAAACATTCTGCCACGAACTTGCAAATTACGTAAAACTTTTCATCGGAAAGCAACTTTTAATGACTCGTTAAGTTAACCCTCACGATTCCTTTAATTATCTTTCCAGTTTCAGGTTACGTGCAAGTTTGGTATAAAACTTTGAATGTTTCAGAATTGTATTAAGATTAATTAATTATTATAGTTACCAAGTTTACTGTCAGTTGGAAATCAAACTGTTTTTGTCCAGGGCATGTTTGGACCAAGAGGGAGGGGTATGGTCCCTTACTAGATTCACCAATGGCATTGTTTGCATAATTTACTGTTGCTTAATTATTAAGATTTAATATGACATAACAAAAGACTTTTGTAGATGTCAAAATAATCAATTTTATTCATGCGCATTTCCAGGATTTTCTTTTTTGGAGAAAGGGAGGGGGTCTAGTTTTTTGTTTACAAAAGGAATAAAGTTGTGTTCATAACGCTATGAGAAATCATCATGACTTCTGGAGAAAGTTTTGCATGGCGAAATTTTTTACGCTGGCTTGAGTGCAAAGACCTGAACTGGGAAGCTGGTTGCGAGGAATTGAAAAATTTATACGATATTTTTTATCGTATAATTGGATAAAAAAGGAGTTGAAATTAAGTGTGTGATTAAAAAAAGGAAAAGGCATGTTTATTCAATGAGATCCCTGTGGTTGATTCTTCTCGGCGAGTTTATTTATATTTGGTTCTATTGATGTTAATGATAGCCGAAGATCACCCCTTTTCACAATCTCAAGTCTATTGCAATCTTTTAATAAAATTTGAGAAACACGACTAAATGCCGCTTCAACAAGACAAGACGTAGGAAAAGCAATAACGTAGAACTGCGCTTTATCCCAGAGCAAAGGGTACTTTGTAGCAACGTCATTTGTTTTCCATATATTGTACTTTTCATCTTTGAATTTTGCATGCATTATTTCATCACTTTGTATTTTGTTGAGGGGCTCTTGCAAAGAAATGTCTATTTCAACAACATTAACTTCGAAAGGAATTGAAACCCAAATCGGTATATCCATCCCGAGTAGGTCGCCAACCCAAGTTTGCATATCTTCATGTATATTTTCCAAATATTCACCATATAATGCATAATCTTCATCTTGCAAGTCGCTGTTAACACAGGCCAAACAAGGAAACTGTTCAAATGCACGACGCCTGATATTATTCTTATACAGCTTTAGTTTCCTTAGAAAAGCAGCAATAACACTTTTACTTGATATCAGATCAGAATTGTTTTCTTGGAGCTGTTTCAAGTTTTTATTTCAAGATTCACAAATAAATAAATAAAATACAACACGTTCGCGCTGGGAAAACCTATAAGGGTTTGTATTCGCGCGAAAGTCCACATATGTACTTACCTATAATAACAAATTCAATCTCTCTTACTCATTAATACACAACTCTCCCTCCCCCCTTTCATTCCTCCCAACCCCACCTTACCCTCCTGCCCACCCTTACCTCCCTAGTCCACCCGTACTTCCCTATCCCACCATTACCTCCCTAGCCCCACCCTTACCTCCCGAACCCACCCTTCTTCACCTAATCACTCTACCACCCATAGTAAAATTCAACATTTATCCCCCAAAAAATAATCTTTTAATTTTTTTTTAAAACTGAGTTACGTGTTCCACCGCCCTAATGCTCAGTGGTAGTTCATTCAATACACTTGGACCCAGGTGTTTAATTGAGAATGAAGACCGGGTACCATGACGTAAATCCACAACGATATCACTACTATGCCTTGTTCCATAATTATGCAGATTACTATTTGTTTGGTAAGAACTCTTAAAGACATCCGGGGCTAGGCCATTCATACACTGAAACACAAATACAGCAGCCTGGTAATCTCTTACCTGACCGACATTAAGGAGCTTCAGCGACATAAAGCAAGCACAGGTATCATGCATATCCTGGACAAATCTACCTATTGTTCTAACAGCTTTATTTTGTAGAATTTGCACTCTTCTATAGTTGGATACGAAGTTGCTGCTCCATAGGAGGCAGCCGTAGGAGATATATGGATAAATTAACGAATAATATATAGTTAGAAGTATCCTCTGTGGGAGAAAGTGCTGCAGACGCCGAAGTATGCCAAGCCCACGGGCAATTTTTGATGAAAAAGCATCACTGTGACATCTCCATGACAGGTGGTAATCCAGATAAAAACCAAGATAGCAGAGATGATCAACTTGCTGAACTGGTTTACCACATAAAGTTACGAGTCCATACACATCTAGCGATGTACCAACTCTGCAGAACGTCATTCAAAATGTCTTGCGCACATTTACACACAGTAGACTTACTGAGGTAAAGACCTCTAGCCTTTCCAGTGCAAGATTTGCCTTTCTCACCAACTCCTCCACAGATGAGGTAAACACAGTTAAAACGGTATCATCAGCAAACGAGGTAAGACACACATCTTTCAGGTAAAAACGCATGAGATCAACATAGATAAGGTAAAGAAGCGGACCCAACACTGAACCTTGTGGTACTCCACACATCACTGGAAATGCTGCTGAGTTCACATCACTCAAGACTACTTTGAGAGATCTTCCTGTGAGATAACTTCCAAACCATTTCAGGCACTTTCCTCGGACACCTAACGACTCCAACCAACTTATTAGCGTTTGAAAATCAACAGTATCGAATGCTTTACGAATATCAATAAATATAGACAATAGTGTTTCACCTCTATCTATACGAGCATTCGTCGTCGAGTGCCCTTTGCGAAATCCGAATTGGGTCTCACTCAGTAAACTCTTAGCCTGTAGGAAGCCATATAGACGATTATGAACCACTTTTTCTAGTAGTTTAGAAAACAATGGAAGTATAGAAATTGGTCTCCAATTCTCAATTTCCTTTTTAGGGCCATCTTTATGAAGTGGTATCACTTTCGCAACTTTTAGCTGATCAGGAAACCTGCCCTTTTCAAGTGACTGATTAATGATGAAGAGCAGGCACGGTAGTATATAATGCATTATTGCTTTAAACGCTCGAAGAGATAAACCGTCTACTCCAGCAGGATTTGATTTAAGAGATTTAACTATTTTAAGTAGTTCATCACGTGTACACGGATCAAACGCTAATTCAAAACTCTCACCTCTATTATCACATATGATATGTTCTTGAACCTGTTGACATCTATTTTTTACACTATTTTGCACTTCACAACCAATATTAGAGAAAAAACTACCAAATTTATTTACAATTCCACTCTTATCTTCACGGGCGAAGCCCTCAAGTTGTACTTCATCCCCCCCCCAGTATCAGCATTCCCACCAGTCACTTCTTTAATCAGTTTCCAGGTTTCTTTCATATATCCTTTACTATTTGAAAACTTTAAATCATAATATTCAGCCATAGCTTTGCGACGTAATTTGTTTACTAAATTGCGTTGCTTTTTAAACAATTGAAACGAAGCATCACTTTTATCATCTAGATATCCTTGATTAAGCTCAATCCTTCGCTTCCTCTTTTCCAGTATTTCACTTGTTATCCATGGCTTACGGGGTTCCTGTTTCTTCACTTTCATTACCTAAATGGGACACGCAGACGTAGTCTGCTGATGCAGACGTAGTCCGATCTACGGACATGTAGATCGGTTAGGATCTACCTAACCGAAACTTCAAAACACCAACCAAAGGAAGATGGTCAGAACCAGGAAAAGTCACAACATCAGCATAACAAAGCTTCAAATCAGCAGAACGAACGAAAATAACTCAACGTCCTGCTATTTACGCTAAAGTTTGACTCTTTCTCTTAACTCAACTTTATTAAACAGTAAATAACTTTAGCGTAAAGAGCGGGGCATTGAGGAGGAAAGACCCCTTTCATATACGGAGTAATTTCTGTTCGTTTTAAGTTTTAACGTCGCTCCTTACTTTCATTTAAAAAAAACTTGTTTTTTTTATTTAATTTCTGGACGTTTTTTAATAAATGCATGTTTTGATCTTGGCTCTCCGCACATAAATAATTAAAGCGAAATTTGCATATTAATTTTCTTTTTGGCTAAATGGCTTTCTCATAGTTTTAATTGGAAGATTTTGAGAAAAAAGGATAGAGGGAAGAAGCCTAGTTGCCCTCCAATTTTTTGATTACTTAAAAGGCAACTAGAACTTTTAATTTTTTTACGAACATTTTCATTAGTAAAAAATATACGTAATTTACGAATTAACTTACGTAGCGAACTTCTATATTCGTATGTTTTTATTGCATATATGAGGGAGTTCACCCCTCGTCGATACCTTGCTCTTTACACTAAAGCTTAAATTCTGTCCCAATTCCTTAAGAATAACCCTTGAATCAGAAAGGCCGTAGAATAAATAGTTGAAATTACTAAAAATACTTTAGCGTAAAGAGCAAGGTATTGCGAGGAGGTGAACCCCTTATATGCGAATATTTTCTGCTCGTTTTAAGTTTTAATGCTGCTCCTCACTTTCAGTAGAAAAAAAACTTCTCATATTTATTTTTTCATTGTTTTTTTTTAATAATGCTAAAAAATCCTGCGCCCCCTTCATTGAAAAATCATTCATGGAAAGATCTTCATGGAAAGATCCTCCCACGTAACCCCCCCCCACCTCAACTCTCCCTCCCAAACCAAAAAATACCCCTGAAAACGTCCATACACTTCCCAGTAACCATTACTATATGTAAACATAGGTCAAAGTTTGTAACTTGCAACCCCTCCCACGGGGACTGCGGGGTAGCAAGTCGTCCCCAAAGACATAGTTATTAGGTATTTCGACTATGGTGAATAAAATGGCTATCTTAGAATTTTGATCTGGTGACTTTGGGGAAAATATGAGCGTGGGAGGGGGCCTAGGTGCCCTCCAATTTTTTTGGTCACTTGAAAAGGGCACTACAACTTTTAATTGTCGTTAGAATGAGCCCTCTCGCGACATTCTAGGACCACTGAGTCGATACGATCACCCCTGGGAAAAAAAACAAACAAAAAAAACGAATATTCACGCATCCGTGATTTGTCTTCTGGCAAAAAATGCGAAATTCCACATTTTTGTAGATAAGAGCTTGAAACTTCTACAACAAGGTTCACTGATACGCTGAATCTGATGGTGTGATTTTTTTTATGTATATGAGGGGGTTTGTACCCTCGTTAATACCTCAGTCTTTACACTAAATCGTAAGTTTTGTCGCTATTCTTTAAGAATGACCCCTGAATCAGAAAGGCTGAAGAATAAATAGTTAAAATTACTAAAAATACTATAGCATAAAGAGCGAGGTATTTATCTCCTCCTAGATACCTCGCTCTTTATGCTAAAGTATTTTTAGCACCCCTCATATGCGTAATAATCTCTGTTCGTTTTAACTTTCAATGCTACTCCTTACTTTCAATTGAAAAAACTTTTCCATGTTTATTTTTTCATTGTTTTTTTTATAGTAATTTTAGAAAATCCTGCACCCTTTTCATTGAATTTCTGTTCCCCCAAGACATATTTCTCCAAGGAAAGATCCTCCCACATAGCCCCCTCCCCAAAACCAAAAAAATCCCCTGAAAACGTCTCTACACTTCCCAATAACCATTATTATATGTAAACACTAGCTGTTGGGGTGGTGCTTCGCGCCACCCCAACACCTAGTTGGTGGGGGCGCTTCGCGCCCCCCCCCCGCGCGCGTAAGTCGTTACGCACCATATTAGTTACGCGCCATTGTAGTTGTGTCCCTATGTCCCACCTGTGAATATAGATATATATATATATATATATATATATATATATATATATATATATATATATATATATATATATATATATATATATATATATATATATATATATATATATGTTTTTAACTACGTAAAACTTGCGAATATACAACATTCTTTGCTGTCCCATTGTCTGTGCATATAAATAGATTGTCAGGTTTACCGACTCTTGAACATGCAACATATAATAGTCCATGGGAAAACAATCCGTATTCAGATCTATACCTCATGATTCTAATGATTGCCCTTGAGGTTTGTTGATGGTGATTGCTAATCGACCATTCCCTGTGTCGCCGTCGTCATTTATATATCCCCCTGTGCCCCCCGGCGTCCCCTTTGTAGTTGTGTCCCTGTGTCCCGGTCGTCATTTATATTCCCTGTGTCCCGGTCGTCATTTGTGTCCCAGTCTGTGATTTCTCTTTGAGTGTCCCGGGCGTCATTTATATTCCTTGTGTCCCGGTCGTCATTTATATCCCCCTGTGCCCCCCGGCGTCCCCGTTGTAGTTGTGTCCCGGTCGTCATTTATATTCCCTGTGTCCTGGTCGTCATTTGTATCCCGGTGTCCCGGTCTGTATATACATTCGTTTTTTTTAGTTTTGTTTTTCTCCCTTATTTTTCATTTTTTTCCTTGTTTTCTTTTTTAGTTTTTTTTAGTTTTTTTTATTAGTTTTTAGTTTTTTTTTCTTTTTAGTTTTTACCTTTTTTAGTTTTTTTTTACTTATGTCCTGGTCGTCATTTATACTCCCTGTGTCCCGGTCGTCATTTGTGTCCCGGTCCTTTGTTGATGGTGATTGCTAATCGAACACTCCTTTTGTCCCGGTCGCTTTCTCTTTGAGTGTCGTCATTTATATTCCCTATGTGCCGGTCGTCATTTGTGTCCCGATCTGTAATTTCGTCAGTTGAAAACATGACGTCAGTCAACACATAAACATGACGTCACCCAACAGACAGACCCACACACACACAGACAACTTATTTTTATATATATAGATTGGTCGAAGTTTGTAACTTGCAGCCCCTCCCCCAGGGGCTGTGGGGGAGTAAGTCATTCCCAAAGACATAGTCATTATAGTATTTGACAATGCGGAACAAAATGGCTATCTCAAAATTTTGATCCGTTGACTTTGGAGAAAAAATGAGCGTGGGAGGGGGCCTAGGTCCCCTCCAAATTTTTTGGTCACCTAAAAAAGGCACTAGAACTTTTCATTTCCGTTAGAATGAGCCCTCTTGCGACATTTTAGGACCACTTGGTCGATACGATGACCCCTAGGAAAAAAAAAACAAACAAATAAACACGCACCCGTGATTGGTCTTCTGGCAAAAAATACGAAATTCAACATATTTGTAGATAGGAGCTTGAAATTTTTGCTATAGGGTTCTCTGATACGCCGAATGCGATGGTGTGATTTTCGTTAAGATTGTATGACTTTTAGGGGGTGTTTTCCCCTATATTCTAAAACGAGGCAAATTTTCTCAGGCTCGTAGCTTTTGATAGGTAAGACTAATCTTGATGAATGTTATATATTTAAAATCAGCATTAAAATGTGATTTTTTCGATGTAACTATCGGTATCAAAATTCCGTTTTTTAGAATTTCGGTTACTATTGAGCCGGGTCGCTCCTTACTACAGTTCGTTACCACGAACTGTTTGATCATTAAAACTAAGAAGATTAGCGAATGATACAAGCTGACGATCGTGTTTTTTGCCGTAGCAAAAAAACAACAAATTTGCAGTCTCCGGTATTCGTCGTCATTACCTCTAGGATTCGAATTGGCCAGAGGGGACAGCCCGCAAATTTGGCTAGGAATAAATCACCGATTTCAATGTTTGCAGGATTCATGCCTTATAAATGAAAGATTATAAAATGAAAGAAACTTATCTTTCTGTGAGGGCCGAGCCTCACTAATGTATCCAAGTGAACAATCAGTCCAAACTGTGCGAGGTCGGCCAACTGCTAATCTTTCTCGACACTAAACAGCGTAATTAACGCCCAGGCAGACTTTATCCAATTTTCTCTACACACCACACTTGGCTATCGTATCTAATTTTCTCAATTCAAAACGCCAAAAATCTGTTTATTAAGTGAATTAAATTTTTCAAATATATCTGATAAGTTAAACACATCAAATTTATTTGCAAGCAGTTTTGCTCCAAGTTGTGTGTCAGCAAGAAAGGAAACAATAGAATCCCCAAGTGCAATGAAACGCTTAAGATAATTTCCCTTTGATAACCATCTCACCTCTGTATGTAATACAAGCCGCCCAAACTTTTCTCCATTTTGCTTACAGAATTCACGAAAAAGGTGGTCTCGGAGAGAATTTGATTTAATATGGTTAACTACTTTTATTACAACAGTAAAGGCATCATGCAGACATGCACCCATTTTCTTTGCAACTAAGTGTTGACGGTGTATCACACAGTGAACACAATATAAAGTGAACAGTAAATTACAGTAGAAATCGAAATTTTTAAAATAAAGAGCGTTCTGAGTTGGTTTTCTTCACGGACCCCGGTTGAGAACCACTGCCCTAGACGCTCGATTCGTCTTATTTGTTTTCATGTTCTCTCCGCTGCGAAAACCAATGCCACACGCCTACCCATGAAAAAATCTAATGTCCTTATGTTTCTTCTTGTTTATATGTTCTCCAAAGCAACTGCATCTCGGTCCGGCTTTGTCTAATGGTTGAGATAGGTAATGATCGTACTGTTTTTATCTCTCTTCAGTGTCTGTGAGTAAGCAACTGACAGGAGCGAGAAGGAAAGAGCTATCTTGACTTACATTTTACTTAGGTTTTGGTAGGTTTAGGTTTTGTTAGGTTTTGAAAAATTTTGGATATTTTGCTGATTATGAGGATAGGAAAGGACTTTTTTTTTACTTTTTGAGTGGGATTTTGAATCACACCATTTCATATGGTTTCCTCTAAAGTGCATATTTATAATTACGGCTACATCTCAAATTTTCAAATTGATGAAGCGTGGCTACAACTATCAAAATATCATTTTTGCATAACCGAATGTTCATATTTTTTACATCTGTTTATATTTTGGAGAGGGGCAGGGGGAACTTGATACTCTTTTTCTGGACACAGATTTACTTCCGGACAAACTTTAACAAATAAAACAGGAAAAGTATAAAACATTTATTTACTAATTCTTGGTACAAATTTGAAGTAATTCTAAAAAAGAAGAAGCTCTATCCTCACAGAGATCATTTAGTCACTTACAAATGTATATTTCTCATTCTCTCACATTATACAACCGTTTTGCTTTCTGCACCGACATAAATGGTTAAACTGTCTGGAATGCCTTTGTAAACTACAACAAGTCTTAAGAAGAAAAACAAACTAACATTTATGGAACAAAAATTAATAGAAAACAATCAAAACGATATAATAAAAACAAATTAATGCTAAAGAACTGAATCAGAAAAAAAAATCTACAAAAAATAAAGAGCCAATTCAAAGTTTCCAGCAAGCGGGAATTAGCCAAAATAGGACGGTTAACCCAGAATAAGCGAAAATTACCATGAGCCAAGATATTAATTCTGAATCGAACATAGTTTTCCAAATTTTCATTATAATATAAGAAATAAAATATTGTTCACTTTTTATTATGATTGCAAGAGAGGGGTGGGGCTCCATAAAGTATTTCCAATCAAACATTGAAAAGATTTGAGAAAATAAATGAAGGGGCACGGTGGCAAAAATGGCCCAACTTTAGGTACTTCAACTTTATAGATAAAAATCCATTCAAGATAGTGATTTCAAAAAGACACAAAATGCATACAACCTTCTATCTAAATGTTAGCCAACTTATCTCATTTAAGAAAGGAGATACAGAGGAATATCACTCATTTCTCTAACACATATGAACAAGCTGGTCGGTCAATCAGTAAGCAGTAAATGGAGATCATGCGCAACAACGCCAATACCCTGCCTGACCCACTGCTCCAAGTTGGATCTGATTTACTAGAGGAGTGGAATCATCATACGCATTGAATGCGCAGGTAGCGGTTTCAATAAACTAAGGGATTTGTGAAGAAATGCAGCATACTTCCTAAAGTTTAAGCTGTGAATCTTAAACAGTAACTTGCACTATATACTAATCTACGGATGCGAATCTTGGGCGTTGTTCAAGAAGCTAGCAAAGCGAATCCAGGGATTTGAAAATATCTATCTTCGACAAATCCCTGGTATCTACTGGACCGATAAGATCATTATCCTTTATATGTGAAAAAATAAAACATCTACTCATGACCGGTGGAATCACAAGCCACCGATAGCGTCATTGGGGTTGCATAAGGCGGATTGGCGAGGACCGTCTCCTTCGTGACGTGTGGCATTGGACTCCTCCCGGCGACAAACGGAAACGTTCGGCCTATGTCTTGAGAAGGATGATTCGCTGTTCAGATCGTTGATAAAACACCTTGTTCCAAAGCCCAAGAGAGGTCGTCACGGCGAGGCACCGTTGTCGCTATTTGAGCCAGTCGACTTGGGAAGACCCAAGTATTAACTAAGCTATTTGAAGTTTAGGTAAGATGGATTGAAAGATTTTTAGGATGTTCACCATTCGGGTTCGGGTAAAAGAAAGAAGTAAAAACAGCCGTGGTTTTTATTTTTCAAGTACGTTTGCCCCGGAGTTTACATGACTGAAAAAAGTGACCGAAAAATCGTTCTTTATCAAGTGAACAACACCGCACTGACCACTATAGATTCGTAGACTTACTGGGTTAGCTCCTGTACAGTTAACACATAATGTAGACGTAGAATGTATAAATATTTTACGTAATACTAATGCTATTGTACCTAGGAAACATTCTGCGTGTTTTGGGACAATGCCCATTTTAACAAAACCTGGACATTACAATTAATTAAGACACATTTAATTACTAATTTTAACGCATTATAATTCAAATATTGCTTTCTGATTCAGTAATCGTATCAGAACATACTTTGATTTCATAAAATTGATAGGTGTCAGATGCCACCTACGTTGGGAACTATTGACTTTAATGAAGACTAACTGGCTAGCACCAACTGATACACTAACTATAAAGCAACGAATGAAAGAAGATATCTACAAAACGAAGAAATGAAATCGAAAAATCAAAACAAAATTTCAGCGACTGATGGCCATAACAACCCTATCCACACTTATAGCATTCACAAGTGCTTCTAAGTAAGGTAGAAAGTTAAGATCCAATACAGCCCCCACTGTTCGACCAAACACGTGCCAAAGGTACAATTTTCTCCTGAAAATCACTGATTGGAACAATTCAATGCGTAAGTACCTCGAAAAAGCGAACACAGTGCCCCCTGTGGCGACAATCATATACACAACAAACAAAAATAAGTAAAATGAAAAGCTGAGGTCAGAGGATTTAGGGAGACATTGGTTTTTCTTTGTATCCATTTCTTCTTGTACTAAATACATCAAAAAGTGGCAATTGTGGCTACAACTTTCTTCGTTAATGGAATGTTCTTCAATGCTGCATAACTAAAAAGAAAGAAAAATGGTAAAAGTCAAATGTGGAACTAAAACAAATTTACGCTATGTGTCAAAATAAGAAAAAATCACGTGCAGGTTCATCTAGACCTTCATGCCTACCCATGGATATTAGTAGTAGTGCATGAATATCGAATACTGGACCACCTAAAGCAACTTAAGAAATTCTCTCCCTTAATCCGAGACATTTTAACGAATTTTCATCATAAATAAATTCATCATAAATTAAGAGGTGGTTAGCAAAACATTAAAGATGCCAAAAGCACTAATATCTATGCAGCTTCAATTTTCGTCAGTACTATTTCGTTCAGTTACTTAAATCCTGACATTACAGGAAGGTCGTTTGGGATGCTTTCTATTCGCAAAGGCATGTATATGCTTCCTGTTTGCCTCACAGTCTACTGTTAGATGAAGAGGGCCCAAAGTCGGCGAGGAGTAAAATTTTATTTTTTGGGAGGCAACTTCAGGGGTTATAATTATATATGGATGATCTTCAAGAGGCTGGTTAAGGGGGGGGGGGATCTGTTGGACATGGCTGAGCCATCAAATTTTCGGTAGAATTGCCTGTTTAACAAATTGAAGATTTAAAACTCTGTGATGATAGATGGCACCAGCGATACGGCGCAGACAATTAGTTTCGAAGGCTGCTAGTTTAAGCTGAACGTCCACATCCACCGTCTATATTTCTCATGCGTAGGTAGCAATAAGGGCAATCTATGCGTCAAAAACTCATTTTTTAAGCCGTAGATTGGGATGTTTACTGCTCCATTTGAGTAGAAGGGTTTTGAAACTGGAGGTCGTGAGAACAAAATCTGGAAAAATAAGTGCTTGAAAACATTTTTTCTAGGACTTATTCAAAACTACTTCTAGTTGCCACCTTGAAATCCAAGGGAGGGTATATACACACAGATCGGGAGTTCTTACATGATTCGAGTTCAAACAAGGTAGACCACGCCCATTTGTTCTACAAACATCTATCTAATTTTTCTTTTTGCTTAAATACGAAAAGGGTTAAACGGAGTTGACTATGGGTAAATGCGGTGCTGGAAGTTCAAGAGTCATGGATCAATTTTTAATTATAGCCAGATATCTAAAACACTTGTTCCGACTTGAACAAGGTGCTACATGCCCACCTTCCATCTTAAAAAAGTTTCTTGACTCTTTTACGATAAATTTTCCCATTTTGTGTGTGTAGTGAATCCTCTTGGCACTAAAACTACCTTAAATTGAATATCACGCCAAAAGGATAGAGATGTTTTTGGTCCATTTTCACGTCGATCCAATAACAATGTTTTGGAACATTTTTGAAGGGACCAGCACCCGAGATAATTAGAGTCCCCTTGGCCAGTGAAAAAGATGTAGCTTTCAAAACAGAAATAAAAATCTGGTCAGTCAATTTGCATATTTTAGGGTAGACTTAGATCATACTGATGATTTGAGTGCACTAGATTTAAACATAAGCAAAAGAGTGATTTTTTGGATGTTTTCAGAAGTCAGGACGCAAGAACAGATTTGAAAATTAACGTTAAGAAGACTAAGTCCATTAGACTCGGAACAAGTGATGTCAAACAAAAAAAATGATCGATCAATTGGAAAACTTCACTTACCTAGGTAGTATTATAAGTAAAGATGGTGGATGCTGTGAATATATAAAAGTAGAATAGCCAAGGCCCAGGGTCTTTTTTAGTTGAAAATTTTTTGGAAGAATAGGGAGGTAAGTCTGCGAACCCAGATTAGAATATAAAAAGCAACAGTGATGGCACTGAACAAGTAAGGTTCTGAAACGTGGGCGATTTGAAAGATAGAGGATCAATTTGTTAGATGCGTTCCAAATGAATTATCTACAGATTCTTTTGGCTACCCGTCTGACTGACAGTATTTGAAACAGCAAGTTGTACAAAGAATGTGGTTCTGTCCTGCTTTCTAGGACTGTAATGAGAGAAAGGCTGAGATGACCAGGACACGTTCTGCAGATGAAGGATGACAGATTTCCTTGGATAGTCCTTTTCGGCCAACCATCTAGTGCCAAATAAAAAGCAGGTCATACCGGAATGGGGTGGAAGGAGGTGAAAAGGAAGGACTTAATGGAAACTGGAACTTCTTGGGAGGTTACAGAGAGACTGGGTATTGAACAGACAAGGTTGTTAGTCTCAAAGGGCTTGGTGCTGCAGTGAGCTTAGTAGCAGTAGTAGATTAATAGATAAACAAAAGGAATTGAAAGGCTTATTTCCAAAAAGCTCTAGAAGATTAACCTTTCCGGGTAGTTATATATTTGTCTGACTTTTATTAAACTTCAGGTCGAGGTGTCCTAAGAACCGTCAGGTTAGGTAAAACAGCTAAAAACTACTTACTCATTCCTAGATAAATGTCAGCTATACTACATCAACAAACTGAATATATTTCGTATTGAAGGAGTTGTCTTAGAAACTTTAGATGGACTCATTCAATTGGAAGTTGAAAGTTCGTGTGCCCTCTTTAAGAGTCACAAGTGATTGACAAGGCTTAGCTGGAAAAGGCTTAGCATATTAAGGTGAAACTTTCACGAAACGTTGGGGGGATGTTGAGCTAAAGCAAACACACACAATATGCATGAAGGTTGTCAAAAGGACGCATCAGCAATATTTCAGAAACAGCTGAGGATTTGAAATTGAAACTTTCAGGACATGTCAAAGGAGATGTTGAACTGACCAAAACATACTATGTACGTGCTACTAGTGATATTATTACTAATACAAATATTACTACGACTGCGACTACTTACGACTACGAATACTGTGACTACAACTATTTTCGACTGCGACTTCTTGCAAATGTGGCTACTCGCGACTGCGAATAATAGTGAATTCGACTACTTCCGTCAGCGACTGCACGTACTTGTGAGTTCGACTCGTGACTACCTGTGACCAAAACTGTGATTACTAGCTACTGCAGCTGCTAGTACTTGCGACTACTACTGCTGTTCCACTGCGATTGTGACTGTAACTGCCATTGTTACTATTACTACAACAGCTGCAACTGTTGAACTAAATAAAAAGGACATTAATACTAAGTTGAAATTTCAGAAAACTTTGAAAGACATATTGAAATAAATCAAGACTGTTTGTGCATCCGAAGGGCCAAAAGGAGTTATCTGCATTATCATAGGAAAAGCTAATAGCATAAAGTTTAAACTTACAGGTCATGTTGAGGGGAATCTTAAACTAAATCAAAAGACACTATGTGCATCCAACAAGGTTGTAACATGATAGCGGTTAGAATGGCTTCAGCCCTAAATAAGCCTAAGCATAATGAGGATTTTCAGTCCAATTATTTGAATAATACCCCACGTACTTATCCATTCAAAGTTCCATATTAAAACTAAGGGTCGTAGCACCAGCATTTTTGTTGGGGGGGGGGAAAGAATTTTATTCAAGCGATACCGAAGAAAAGTTACCATTTACCGAACACGCTACTAGGTTAAATTCAAAATATTACACAATACATAATGAACAATAGACAAACATAAAATAAACATAGAATTAAGTAATACTGATCAAGCTTTTACAAGCGCCAGTTTTTATCAGCAATGAATTACTAAAGGCGACACTGGTATAGTTTAAAAGGCTTTTGCGTGGGCCAAGGTGAATTTCATACACATTCGGTTTTTTTCAGCAGGCTTCACCACTAATGCTGCAGAGCCTATCCCCCCTTTACTTCCCCAACTTCCTATCTCAGCACAGAATGCCCTATCTTATAGTTCCACTAAGCACCATTCTAACAGTCCCTTGTATTGTGCTATTCAGATGCACGCAATTTTGAAGAGATTTGACTCTATAAGATTAAATTTCTTGTGCTAAACTTTTACTTTGCGTGATTCATTGATATATTATTTATGACTTTTTATTAAATTGATTTGGTAGTGGGTTCGCTGCTTTATTTTAATATATAACATTGAAATAAGCGGGCCACATAAAATATTGCAAAAATACAGGATAGCTCCAAGTTTTATTACATACGATTCCAAGTCTAATATTATATTGTAACACGAATCTTATGACATTTCAAAATTAGACGAATGTATATATTAAATAAACCTACAATACACACACACTTGTTACGAGAATTGTATCCGTCAATGTTTTCTCTTTCAACTGCCAACAGTACAAGTGAATATAATCTTTATTGCTCCGTGGTGTTGCGGCAGTACGGCTTCAAACATCGAAGGCAAGAAAAAGGTCATTCACACGACGCAGAATTCATAGAAATAGTGGAGTACTGTTTAAATAGATCAAATGACAGAGGAAACACAAATTTCAAGCGTTTTCCAGCAAAAGCAGATGCTCTTTCTAGAATGTTTTTGTTTTTTTATTTCCTCAACTCCGTAAAAACACTCTAGCTCAGACATGCAGCGTTCAAAATTGAGCTTATAGTGTTTACACACAAAACTTACACTGTCTTTGTTCATTTCGTTTGCACCTAGCATTAAGCTTAAGTTGTTCAAAACCTCCAAACTGTTCTCTTCTAGCCTACTTTCAATATCTATAGTTAGAAAATCAATAATAGGATACAACACTGTGTTTTTGAAAAACTCTTGCGCTGTCTCACATGGAGCTATTGTACCCCCTCCTAATTTCACTGGAATTTTACTTTTCCGGGGCAATTTAGGACCTCTAAAACCACATTTATTAGCTAATTTCTGAGCTGTGAAGGCAATCATAAAGTTTTCTAACAGTATGAAACTACCCATATCAGTCCTCAAATCAGTGATCATATATTTCCTTCGTAGACGAAAAGTAGAATTACAACCAGTTACCCTAGAAAATTCTATGATCCCAACTACCAATGCAACTAAATACCTTGGAATAATCCTGGACAATAGGCTTACCTTTAGACCTCACATTGACCGTATCATACAATAATGATTGAAAAAAAAATTGAGAATGATACAAAGACTGTGTGGTACAACTTGGGGCAGTATGGATAGAGCCCTCCTTCAACTCTACACACAGTGCATCAGACCAGTAATTGTGTATGGTCTGGTTATCAATAGAACCTGCTCAAAACAGCTCTTTATCAAACTAGAGTGTGCACAAAATACACCAATCCGCCTTGCTTCAGGATGTAGGAAAACAACAAAGATTCAAAACCTTCTACAAGAAGGAGGGCTCCCACCAATTGAAAATAGATATAAACTCTTAGCTATAAGATACCTGAAAAAAATTGGAAACGCCCCTCATCATTTCTTATTTCCAGAAGCCAGAGCTAGCCGGCTAGCTCTGGCAACACCCACTGATGTTAGCAATTACAGCCAGGGTGTAATACCCCATCAGACTAGAACATGTTACAACTAAAATAGCAAAAGAACCACCATGGACATTACTCACTCCAGAGGTTAACCAAGAATTCCTTCCCCCCAACAAGGAAGAAATTGAATCCCAAACTGCAATCCAACATTTCAAACAGCTTATAAAAAAGTAATACAATGGATATGCCCAACTATTTTGTTGATGGGTCTTTATGTGAAGAGGGATGAGGAAGTGCATGCTTTTTAAAAGAGCAGAGCCTATGCATTATGGAAAAACACAAGAGAGGGATCAGCATCCTAACATCTAAAGTAGCTGCAATCAACTGGGGCTTAGAGACCTTAGTCAAACTGAAACAGAGCAATAAACATATAGTAGTATTCTCTGACTCTAAATCTGGTCTCAATATCCTAAGAAACCCTAACTTTGAAACACTGGTCATTGACCTACATCAAACCAAAGAAAACCTAAACATTCTTGGAAAATTAGGCTGTGGTATTAAATTCCATTACCTAGATGACTATACCTAGTCATCTAGGTATAGAAGAAAATGAAAAAGCAGACAAGGTAGCAAAGCATGGAGCAAAAAGCCAAATGGAACCGATGTTATCACTAACTATAAGGGATATAACTAGATTACGACATGAGAACCTCACCTAAATTAAAGACACCAAATTTACCCCCTTTCCAACCAGGACACAATCAGTCTGGTTTCATCGCCTGTGTACAAATACAGCTAACTTCAACCACCACTCCTTCATATATAAAATAAAGCAGCCAAATGGAGAATTTGCCAATAGCCCATTTTGCAGGTACTGCAAAAACACAGAAGAAACCCCTGAGCATATATTATTGAATTGTAAAACAAAGGAAAGAAAAAAAGCGAATATCTTCAATTTGAAAATTAAACTAGGACTGAATTCAAACCCACTGACTGATGTAAAAACTTTAATTCAATCTTCAAAAAGAGATCTTTTCACACATGCTTTTAAACTGTTAATGGATGTAAACCTACAACACCGATATAGTAGGTAAAATTATGCTGACTTTATCAAACTGGATAAATCCTACAATGATGTCACAGCATATTTCAACCTAATTAGCTGATCTACATGTTTACATAACCATCCATATTTTGAATATTCATAAGTAGTGCTTAAAACAACGCCGTTTACTATTATAGTAACGTAATTTTTGCGACCAGAGAAACTACATAGTAAGGCATCATCTCATCCAGCCGCAAGTGAGTTGTCCTAAAAAGAAGCCTAGGAATTCATCGAGAGAAAAGAAGAACAATTCAAAGGTTGGGATAATGTCAACCCAGAAAAAAGAGGGGCGAATGATCTGATTTTCAGGACACACGCCTCGATTGTCTACAGTTGATTGACTGAGTTCATACGCGGTATATTTGTATAAATTTTAATGAGGAAGGGTAATTGACCACAATATTTCGCGTCCTTTACATTAAAAATGAGCCAGGATTAAATAAAAAAAATTTTCAGATCGAAGCAAAGAGCGAATTTGAAGCTTAAAACGAGTAATAGTTTTAAAGCTACTTAATGAATTATAGTTTTTTCTCCAAATTATTGGGGGCAACTGCCCCCTTGCCCTCCCTCCCAAACGACACCACTGGTAAAACTATTAGGAAAATTTGTCGCGAAATTTTGTTCAAAATATAAAAGTAAGCTAAGAATTTGATTCTGAAGGAGAAGAAGATTAAAAGAGCTTTATAAACATTTCTTCTATTAACCAATCAAAAAACTATGCTAGACAAAAACGAAAAGAAATTAGCAAAGACAAAAATTTTCCCTGAAGAGGTTTTTCAAAGGAAAGCAAAGAACCACAATTAGTACTAAGACTAGCAGAAATGCTGTCAAATAGTAATCAAACGTAAAATGAACACAAATCACTATTAATAAATAAATGAAATCCATAATAAAAGTCAAACTTGAAACTACCACAAATGAACAGAAACTACCACAAAGAGGAGTAGTGCTAACCCCTACTATGTAGTCAAAAGACAAAAATGTTAATTGTGCTTTACTGAAAACAAAATACATTTCAAACCTTTTCTCTCCTATAAACTTAATAAATCTAAAACTGATGATACCTTCCGGAATTAATATCAGCCTTCTATATTTCATCAGTTCTTTTCGATAGTCTTGGTTAATAAGGCTTTTTTATGGCACTTGGTATTAACCAAGTGACACAGAGCAATCGCAAATTCTGTCGGTCTGTCTGTCGGTCCCGGTTTTGCTACTTTAGGCACTTCCACGTAAGCTAGGACGATGTAATTTGGCAGGCGATCAGGGACCGGACCAGATTAAATTAGAAATAGTCGTTTTCCCGATTTGATCTTCTGGGGGCGAGTGGGGGGCCCGTTAATTCGGAAAAAATAAAAAATTGAAGTATTTTTAACTTACGAACGGTTGATCAGATCTTAATGAAATTTGATGTTTGGAAGGATATCGTGTCTCAGAGCTGTTATTTTAAATCCCGACCGGATCTGGTGATAGGGGGGAGTTGGGAGGGGGAAACCTAAAATCTTGGAAAACACCTAGAGTGGAGGGATCGGGATGAAACTTGGTGGGAAAAATAAGCACAAGTCTTAGATACATGATTGACATAACCGGAACGGATCCGCTCTCTTTGGGGTAGTTGGGGGGAGGGTAATTCTGAAAAACTAAAAAAATGAGGTATTTTTAACTTACGAACGGGTGATCGGATCTCAATGAAATTTGATATTTAGAAGGATATCGTGTCTCAGAGCTCTTATTTTAAATCCCGACCAGATCTGATGACATTGGGGGGGGTTGGGGGTTGGGAGGGAGAAACTTAAAACTTGGAAAACACTTATAGTGGAGGGATCGGGATGAAACTTGGTGGGAAAAATAAGCACAAGTCCTTGATACATGATTGACATAACCGGAACGGGTCCGCTCTCTTTGGGGTAGTTGGGGGGGATTAATTCTGAAAAATTAAAAAAAATGAGAAATTTTTAACTTACGAATGGGTGATCGGATCTCCATGAAATTTGATATTTAGACATTGGGGGGGGGGAGGGGGAAACCTAAAACTTGGAAAACACTTAAGAGTGGAGGGATCGGGATGAAAATTGGTGGGGAAAATAAGCACAAGTCCTAAATACATGATTGACATAACCGGAATGAATCCGCTCTCTTTGGGATAGTTGGGGGGGGGGGGGGTTAATTCTGAAAAATTAGAAAAAATGAGGTATTTTTAACTTACGAACGGGTGATCGGATCTCAATGAAATTTGATATTTAGAAGGATATCGTGTTTCAAAGCTCTTATTTTAAGTCGCGACCGGATCTGGTGACATTGGGGGGGAGTTTGGGGTGGAGGAACCTAAAATGATGGAAAATGCTTAGATTGGAGGGATCGGGATGAAACTTGGTGGGAAAAATAAGCAGAAGTCTTAGATACGTGATTTACATAATTGGAACGGATCCACTCTATTGAGGGGGGGGGAGGTTAATTCTGAAAAATTAGAAAAAAATAACGTATATTCAACTTACGAAGGAGTTATCGGATCTTAAAGAAATTTCATATTTTGAAGGACCTCGTAACTCAGATCTCTTATTTTAAATCTCAACCGGATCCAGCGTAATTGGGGGGGGGGGCAGTTGGGGGTACCGGAAATCTTTGAAAATACTTAAAGCGGTGAGATCAGGATGAAACTGGATGGGAAGATACGTGACTGAGATAACCGGATCGGATCTGCTCTCTTTGGTGGAGTTGGTGGGGGGGGGAGTAATTTCGAAAATTGAGGTATTTGTAAATTACGAAAGGGTGACCAGATCTTAATGAAATTTGACATTTAGAAGGATCTTGTGCTTTAAAGCTCTAATTTTAAATTCCGACCAGATCCTGTGACATTGGGGGGATTGGAGGGGGAAACCGGAATTCTTGGAAAACGTGAAAATTGGGGTATTTTTATCTTATGAATAGGTGATCGGATCTTAATGAAATTTGATATTTAGAAGGAATTCATGTCTCAGAGCTCTTATTTCAAATCCCGACCAGATCTTTTGACATTGTGGGGAGTTGGAGGGGGAAATCTTGGAAAACACTTTGATTGGAGGAATCGGGATGAAGCTTGGTGGATAGAATAAGCAAATGTCCTTGATACGTGATTGACGGAACCGTACTGGATTCGCTCTCTTTGGGGGAGTTGGAGGGAGGGTTCAGTGATTTGGCGAGTTTGGTGCTTCTGGAAGTGCTAGGACGATGAAAATCTGTAGGCGTGTCAGGGAGATGCACAAATTGACTTGATAAAGTCGTTTTCCCAGATTCGACCATCTGGGGGGCTAAAGGGATAGGAAAAATTAGAAATGATTAGGTATTTATAACATACGAGTGGGTAATCGGATCTTAATGAATTTTGATATTTAGAAGGACATCGTGACTCAGAGCTCTTATTTTAAATCCTGACCGGCATTAAGCCTCTTATTTTCCTTTTAAATCAATCTATTGATTCATAGAATTTTGTTAGAGCTCATACCATACGATCTCTTGGCTCTTAGCTCTTCATGCCTCGTCACAAGTGCCATATGAGCTCTTAGCTCTTGTTTTCCTTTCTATTTTTCTTTTTTTTTTGATACAACGACAAATAAAATCCATCACACGAAATAAGAATTGTAGTAATGTCGTAAGTCTTACCTCATCAATAAACTGCAAAGATTTTTCGTCTTCACTCCCTCAATGTTGAAAATTTTGAATGAGCAAAACCAAACTGCAACTGCTTTAATAGGATCGTATTCTTCAGCGATGATAACTCTCTCTACATAAACACATAAACGATCTCGTGATCTTTCTTCATCTAGAACACAACATAAATAAATACAAGGAATGACGAAAGAAGAAATATTTCCAGGATGATGGCTGCAGAAGTAGCCACAAACTGGTAAGCGGTTAGCCAAGGCTCATAGTAATTGTAAGTCCAAAAACACGTTTTCTAAGAAACTGTCCGATGAGAAACATTTCCTTTATAGGTGCTGAATCAGAAATATGACCTATTTAGTTCCAACAGAATAGTAATTATTTTTGTATAAACAAGTGTTGAAGAATTTCGAATATGTCAAAATGACTAAAAATCGAAGTTTACCATGGAAATTACCGTAACTGAAAATTCTAAACTAGAGGATTAAAGTCCCTTTTATCTTGAAAAACAATGAAAATCTTTTTTTAATAGGTTACATTTGCCAGTAGAAGCAGGCTACTGGTTGTAAAGATATTGTTAATGGCTTACTTGAAAGTTAATGCTTACACCTATGTGATTTTTATAAATCAATCATTATGACACCAAAAAACAAAATACCACATGCCTCCAAAAATGACACCTTTGGTGCAATTTTCAGAAGGCTAGCAACAAGAAAAATTACACCATGAAAATCAACATCGCTGGCGAGCTTGATTTAGAGGCTTAGAATCTGTCAACACGTTGGAAAGAAACTGTAAAGTGAAAAAAGGAGCTCTCAATTGACATTAATGCAGAGACATGAAAAATTATGCAGATTTAACGGAGGAATAACTTTTACTAATGGGAGCTAATTCTTAAAGATTTTGGAAGAGCTTGAAACTCCTCAAACATAATGTGAAGCCAAATTAAAACTTAACATTTGAAATGGTCGTCATTGTAACCCTGTTGACTAGAGGTTTACTGTTTTCTATCTCAAAAGACAGACCCAATTGTACCCAACCCCCCCGCAAACCCCACCATCTAATGCTTGAATTTAGTCCCAAGCTATATCCCAAAGTTTAAAGATCTTGTTGTTTTGCATTGTTCTGTTTTGTTTTCGTTTGTTTTTACTTTTGCTTTCTCTAACAAAACGAATCATTGGCGAAGAAGATTTTCGCCATTTTCTTAGGAACATCGATTTTTGGGGCCACACTCTTGTGCTAACATTTAAAACATACTCGGTAGCTAACTTTTTTATTTAACAATAAGGCGGCAATATACAATCTTTGTTTTTTTCTTGAGAAAAAAAAGTGAGCATCAGATATAATACAAAATTGAAACAAGTCTCGTGTTGATCACTATGGCTTCTCTCAAGTTAGTACAAATAGTGATATATTATTTTACTATCCAAGTTATCTTTACATTTTTCTTAAACTAAAAACGAGCAAAAATTGATTTTTAAAAATGTAGTTTTTCTGATAAAAGGAAGTTTAAACCTTAAACGAACAAACATCACTGCTTGAAATGTAAGCAACTAGAAGCAGGTCAAATAAAAAGACTCACGAAAAAGTGATTTCATTTTATGCACATTTCAAGAAAGGTAAGGTTCTCAAGAAGACTTGCAGTTATGAACCATACAGTAATTGATCTATAAGGACGACAAGATTTCAATCTAAATTTATAAGTTCGTTCCGAAACCACATTGGCCAAAAAAGAAAACGAAGAAAAAAAGTATGAAGAAACCAAACAATGATGATTTTCAGCCAGTTTTTTCACTCGTTTTGGTTCCTTTCTTTGCTTTTGTCCCTAGTCTTATTCACACATACACACACAAACACTTTCTTTCGAATGTTTAAAATTCATATATTATACTCTCTTGTTCGAGGTCAACTAGAAGTTAAGTTAATTCCTGTTTTCAGACAATGAAATTGTTTTCTAGAATCCAGATAACATATATTTTTTTTTTTTTTACAATTCGACTCACGGAGCCTGTTCAAAGATGTAAGAAAAGGTTCATCGCAGGTAGAAATGTAACATATTTTAAATTACAACATTTTGAATTCGTTAAGTGGGCATTGAAATCCCTTAATTTGAGGGCCAATCCCTTAACCCAAGAATTAATCCTTCAATTTGTTTTTTCAAATAAATTAGCCGAGAGAGGATTTGTTTTACACTGCTGCCATAAGTAAAGAAATAATTTGACCTTAAATAACTAGTGATATATTATTTTACTATCCAAGTTATCTTTACATTTTTCTTAAACTAAAAACGAGAAAAAATTAATTTTTAAAAATGTAGTTTTTCTGATAAAAGGAAGTTTAAACCTAAAACGAACAAACATCACTGCTTGAAATGTAAGCAACTAGAAGCAGGTCAAATAAAAAGACTCACGAAAAAGTGATTTCATTTTATGCATATTTCAAGAAAGGTAAGGTTCTCAAGAAGACTTGCAGTTATGAACCATACAGTAATTGATCTATAAGGACGACAAGATTTCAATCTAAGTTTATAAGTTCGTTCCGAAACCACATTGGCCAAAAAAGAAAACGAAGAAAAAAAGTATGAAGAAACCAAACAATGATGATTTTCAGCCAGTTTTTTCACTCGTTTTGGTTCCTTTCTTTGCTTTTGTCCCTAGTCTTATTCACACATACACACACAAACACTTTCTTTCGAATGTTTAAAATTCATATATTATACTCTCTTGTTCGAGGTCAACTAGAAGTTAAGTTAATTCCTGTTTTCAGACAATGAAATTGTTTTCTAGAATCCAGATAACATAATTTTTTTTTTTTTTTACAATTCGACTCACGGAGCCTGTTCAAAGATGTAAGAAAAGGTTCACCGCAGGTAGAAATGTAACATATTTTAAATTACAACATTTTGAATTCGTTAAGTGGGCATTGAAATCCCTTAATTTGAGGGCCAATCCCTTAACCCAAGAATTAATCCTTCAATTTGTTTTTTCAAATAAATTAGCCGAGAGAGGATTTGTTTTACACTGCTGCCATAAGTAAAGAAATAATTTGACCTTAAATAACTATTTCCCCAAAAAGTAGAAGCTTGTTTACTGGGACGTATCAGCGTCAACCTAAGTGAGTAGGGATAGAGGAGAGAATTCAGGATCATCCTCAAAATACAGCATATTGAAGCCTATCTCAAGCCCATTAAAAGCTTTAAAGGCTGCCACAGCATCTACAAATATTCTTCAATACTTAGGATCTAATTATTCCAAGCCCTAATCCTGAAATAAAATGTTGGCGCCTGTGGCGTTATAAATAGTACAATTACATCGAACAAAATTATGCTTTCCTAATAATAATGAGAACTTACGAAAATAGGCAATAGTAGGTGTCTGGGGCAACATCGTTGGGTTAAACGTCTCCGAATCCTAAATGAAAGAAGAAATTTCAGAACTGGTTAAGCTAAAAGAAAGAGAAAAAAAAAATGATGTATACTCTTTGTATCCATTCCTTTAGAAAAATCTAAAGTTTCTAGTCTTTCATCGAGTTACTTACTGTGAAGAAATGGGGGTTTTGTGCTGTATTTACATAAAAAGCAAGACGAAGCAAGAGGCTAATTAATTAACAATGTTTTGGCTAATCGAATAAATTGAGAATTAAAGATGATAAAATATGGAAGAAATTTGTGCCTCTGTCGATAAAATATGGCCGTTTCCATTGAGGAAGGACAACAATACTCCAGCTCTTCACTCATATTCACAATAATGTGAAGTAAAATATTTCCAGTCACAGTAAGCATTATCTTAAAGTACCAAGGACATTGTAAATGAAAAGAAATTTTGAAATTGGTTAAGTGGACACTTACACAGTCAGGTATATCTTTAAAAAAAAAAAAAAAAAAAAAAATGAAAAATAAGGAATTCAAATTTTGACGTGAAATTCCGCCATGTGAAGCTATGCATTTTTTTGGTAGTAGTGGGCACCAAGTTAAAAAAAAGGAACAAGGATAGGAATTGCTTGCAGTGGTAGAAGTAGTATTAGTTCTCAAGGTACAATATTGCCTAAAACTGCTAAAATGCAAAAACAGAAATAAAAAAGAAAGTCTTTGAAAAAAATTTGAAAGGCAATTTACTAACCTCAATACGAACAAAACAATCTTCTATGTCCCCAACCATAACACGTAATTGATGTAAAACACTCAAAACCGTGAATGAATTTACGATACTGCCAGGCCGCATTTTTTCAATAATGTGTTGTAATTTCTTCATAAAGGTACCAGGATTAAATTGCAGAAGTTTTTGGGCATGAATTAGCAATTCACACGTAATAAACAAGGTAGGCCATTTCTCTTTCAGTTTTAGCACGGGTATTCTGTTTTCAATATCTGACCGAATATCTTCAAAGTGGTCAAAGAAAGAATCCAGATTACAATTATTTGTTTTCAGTTGAGCGGAGGGGATACTCTGAAGTGTGTTGGAATTTTGGTTAATTTGCTTATTCTCATGACCTGATTGCTGACTCATCAGTCTTAGTCTTTTACTATCAGGCCCTCCTATTTGAGTATGACTGCTTTGAATATTTCTTTGTGCGCGGATTGCCCGAGAGATATTTCCCCTTCGATTAATCATCATATTCAGTAAAACAGCATAACCGTTTTCAGTCGCTTTTCCACTTTTTTGACGATCACATAAACATGGATATTTTGTAACGAGCTTCTTGCAAAGCATCACTAAGTCATTTTTCGTCACAGACCGATTCGAGAGACAGGGCTGAACCCTTTTAAAGGCGATGAAGTCATCCAGAATGAAGCGAACTACCGTATGCTTATCGACCGAGGTTACTGAATCGTCTGCTAGTAAACGTCGAAGGGGAATAGGGAATCTTTCCAAATCAACGCTAAAGTTCCTTATTTCGAGATCTCCTACAAAATTAAATTTTTTAGGACACAAAACATAAAATAAATAAAATAAGAAAAATAAAAAAGCAGAAGCATGATTAAAACATGAAAAAAAAATGAACATTTTCCCACAGAGAGCACAGCTCGAAGAGTTAGGAGAAAAGGCTGAACATTAACAAAAATACCCTAAATGATCAAATATAATAATGCATAATAAAGCAAAAATAATCAATAAGAAGGTAAAAAAAGAGAAAATTAAGAAATCAGAGGAAATTTCAAGAGTAAAATAGAGAACATTAAACGGAGTAATACAATAAAAATTAAACCATCAACACAATGGACCAGTCAAACATTACACAATTCGCTTGATAAAAAGAAAGAAATTTTTGAATAAACATATTAAAATAAAACGGCAAAACTTCTATTCAAAAATAAATCACGATCACTGTACCAAATTTCATAAGGAACGGAATTTCCCAAGTGCTGTAAATTTCCACAAGAGATCGAACTTGATTTTTCTTTGTTTTTACTTTTATTGCAGTCAACTCGCAATATAGTGGGTTTTCTTATTTCATCAGTGCAGACCAAATTAAGTTCAAAAATCCGAAGTAAAAATCGTGAATTAGTCAGCCGAATCAATTTCCTACAATTTTTACTATACTTTTTCTTTATCCTTTTACCATAATTATAGAAGCAACTACTGTAATTTTCACAATATCACCTTTATCAATACTATTCAGCAGAAATTATATTATATATATATATATATATATATATATATATATATATATATATATATATATATATATATATATATATATATATATATATATATATATATATATATATATATATATATATATATATATATATATATATATATATATATATATATATATATATATATATATATACATTTTTATGGCACTTGGTATTAACCAAGTGACGTATAGCAATCACCAATTCTGTCGGTCTGTTGGTCCCGGTTTTGCTACTTTAGGTACTTCCAGGTAAGCTAGGACGATGAAATTTGGCAGGCGTATCAGGGACATGACCAGCTTAAATTAGAAATAGTCGTTTTCCCAATTTGATCATCTGGGGGGGGGGAGTGGGGGCCCGGTTAATTCGTGAAAAATAGAAAAAATGAAGTATTTTTAACTTATGAGCGGGTGCTGGGATCTTAATGAAATTTGATGTTTGGAATGATATTGTGAATCAGAGCTCTTATTTAAATCCCAACCGGATCTGATGACATTGGGGGGAGTTGGAAGGGGGGGGGGAACCTAAAATCTTGGAAAACACTTAGAGTGGAGTGATCGGGATGAAACTTGGTGGGAAAAATAAGCACAAGTCCTGGATACATGATTGACATAAACGGAACGGATCCGCTTTCTTTGGGGTAGTTGGAGGAGGGGTTAATTCTGAAAAATTAAGAAAAAATGAGGTATTTTTAACTTACGAACAGGTGATCGGATCTCAATGAAATTTGATATTTAGAAGGATATCGTGTTTCAAAGCAATTATTTTAAATCCTGACCGGATCTGGAGACATTGGGGGAAGTTTGGGGTGGGGGAACCTAAAATCATGGAAAACGCTTAGATTGGAGGGATCGGGGTGAAACTTGGTGGGCAAAATAATCAGAAGTCTTACATACGTGATTTACATAATTGGAACGGATCTGCTCTATTGGGGGGGGGGGGAGGGTTAATTCAGAAAAATAAGAAAAAATTACGTATTTTTAACTTACGAAGGAGTGATCGGATCTTCATGAAACTTCATATTTAGAAGGACCTCGTAACTCAGATCTCTTATTTTGAATCTTAACCGGATCAAGCGTAATTGGGGGGGGGGCAGTTGGGGGAACCGGAAATCTTAGAAAATACTTAAAGCGGTGAGATGAGGATGAAACTAGATGGGAAGAATAGAAACCTGTCTAAGATACGTGAATGAAATAACCGGAACGGATCTGCTCTCTTTGGTGGAATTGGGGGGGGGGGGGTAATTTTGAAAATTGAGGTATTTGTAACTTACGAAAGGGTGACCAGATCTTAATGAAATTTGATATTTAGAAGGATCTTGTGCTTTAAAGTTCTAATTTTAAATTCCGACCACATCCTGTGACATTGGGGGAGTTAGAGGGGGAAACCGGAATTTTTGGAAAACGTGAAAATTGGGGTATTTTTATCTTACGAATAGATGATCGGATCTTAATGAAATTTGATTTTTAGAAGGAATTCATGTCTCAGAGCTTTTATTTCAAATCCGACCAGATCCTTTGACATTGGGGGGAGTTGGAGGTGGAAATCTTTGAAAAAACACTTGGAGTGGAGGAATCGGGATGAAGCTTGGTGGATAGAATAAACAAATGTCCTTGATACGTGATTGACAGAATCATATTGGATTCGCTCTCTTTTGGGTCGATCATTTGACTTGATAAAGTCGTTTTCCCAGATTCGACCATCTGGGGGGGGGGGTGAAGGGAGAGGAAAAATTAGAAAAAATTAGGGATTTATAACTTACGAGTGGGTGATCAGATCTTAATGAGTTTTGATATTTAGAAGGACATCGTGACTCAGAGCTCTTATTTTAAATCCTGACCGGCATTAAGCCTCTTATTTTCCTTTTTAAATCAATCTATTGATTCATAGAATTTTGTTAGAGCTCATACCATATGATCTCTTGGCTCTTAGCTCTTCTCGCCTCGTCACAAGTGCCATATGAGCTCTTAGCTCTTGTTGCTTCTGTAAATTTTATCTATTTATCACTCAAAGAAGATATGTTGGCTGTGGGGCTGGGTAACTGCCGTATATATTTATAACATTTATAGATTTTAGTCCATCTTCAATCTAAAAATGGTGCCTGCCTGCTAGAACGGAGCTTTCCACTCGAAAGCAGAAACATGGTTTGATGAAACGAAAGCTTGGCTGCGCAACTTCAGATATTTCTCTCTGACATAGGCTATATAACTCCACTTCACTTCGCACACCATAGGCTCTGGCTCGTGGACAAGCGAAAACCATCCTTTTTGGCCCCAGGCAAGAGTTTTGTGGAGCTTTCCAAAATGTAATGTCATATTCATCAATCCGGCCTGAGGTCCACACTTTTCGTAAAAACCGCACAGGTTAGACCCTTACCAGTTTCCAGGAATAAGCCGAGATCGGTGGCATAGAAAAAAAAAACAAAAAAAAAAACAGACAAAACCAAAGTGGAGAAACCATTAAAACGTAAATTAAGGATATGCAAAGTAGAGGCAAACAGAAAAAAACGAAGTATTTTTAACTTACGAACGGGTGATGGGATCTTAATGAAATTTTATGTTTGAAAGGATATCGTTTCTCAGAGCTCTTATTTTAAATCCCGACCAGACCCGGTGACATTGGGGGGAGTTGGAGGGAAGGGGGAACCTAAAATCTTGGAAAACGCTTAGAGTGGAGGGATCAGGATGAAACTTGGTGAGAAAAATAAGCAGAAGTCCTAAATAAGTGATTGACATAACCGCAACGGATCTGCTCTGTTTGGAGGAGTTGGAGGGGAGGGTTAATCCTGAAAAATTAAAAAAAATGAGGTATTTTTAACTTACGAAGGAGTGATCGGATCTTAATGAAATTTCATACTTAGAAGGACCTCATAACTCAGATCTCTTACTTTAAATCCCAACCGAATCCAGAGTCATTAAGGGGGAGGGGGAGTTGGGGGGACCAAGAAATCATGGAAAACACTTAAAGCGAAGAGATCAGGATGAAACTTGATGGGAAGAATATAAACAACTCAAAGATACGTGACTGACATAACTGGAAGCGATCCGCTCTGTATCCGGTGACATATGGGGGAGTTGGGAGGGGGGACCTAAAATCTTGGAAAACGCTTAGAATGGAGGGATCGGGATGAAACTTGGTGGGAAAAATAATCAGAAGTCCTAGATACGTGATTGACATAACCGGAACGGATCCCCTCTATTTGGGGGAGTTGGGGGGGGGGGGGCGGTTAAATTGAAAAAATTAGAAAAAATGAGGTATTTTAACTTACGAAGGAGTTATTGTATCTTAATAAAATTTCATATTTAGAAGGACATCGTAACTCAGATCTCTCGTTTTAAATCCCGACAGTATCCAGTGTCATTGGGGGGGGGGGGGGGGTGGAAATCTTGGAAAACACTTAAAGCGGAGAAATTAGGATGGAACTTGGTGGGAGGAATAAAAACTTGTCCAAGATACGTGACTAACATAAACAGACTGGATCCGCCCTCTTTGGTGGAGTTGTGGGGGGGGGGGAGGGAGTAACTCGAAAAAATTAGAAAAATGAGGTATTTGTAACTTACAAACGGGTGATCAGATCTTAATGAAATTTGATATTTAGAAGGATCTTGTGCTTTAGAGCTCGTATTTTAAATCCCGACTAGATCCGGTGACATTAGGGGGAGTTGGATAGGGAAATCGGAATTTTTGGAAAACGTGAAAATTGAGGTATCTTTATCTTCAGAGTGGGTGATCGGATCTTAATGAAACTTGATATATAGAAGGATCTTATATCTCAGATGCTCCATTTTCAATTCGAATCGGATCCGGGGAAACAGAAATCTTGGAAAACACTTAGAATAAGCAAAAGTTGTAGATACGTGACTGACATAAATGGAACGGATCTGTTCACTTTGGAGGAGCTGGGGGGTGTTGATTAGGAAAAATAAAAAAAAATAAGGAATTTTTAACTTAAGAACAGGTGACCGGACCTTAATGAAACTTGATATTTAGAAGGAACTCGTGTATCAGAGCTCTTATTTCAAATTCCGACCAGATCTGTTGACATTGGAGGAAGTTGGAGGGGGAAACCAGAAATCTTGGAAAACACTTAGAGTAGAGATCGAGATAAAACTTGGTGGGTAGAATAAGCAAATGTCGTAGATACGTGACTGACGTAACCGTACTGGATCAACTCTCTTTGGGGGAGTTAGGGGGTGGGGTTCAGTGCTTTGGCGATTTTGGTGCTTCTAAACGTGCTAGGACGATGGAAAATTGGTAGGTGTGTCCGGGAGCTGCACAAATTTACTTGGTAAAGTCGTTTTCCCCGATTAGACCGTCTGGGGGGGGGGGGCTGAAGGGAGAGGAAAAAGTAGAAAAAATGAGGAATTTATAACCTACGAGTGGGTGATCAGATCTTAATGAATTTTGATATTTAGAAGTACCTCGTGACTCAGAGCTCTTATTTTAAATCCGGACTGGCATTAAGCCTCAAATTTTTCTTTTAAATCAATCTATTTTATTCTTGGAATTTTGCTAGATATAGAGTATTGCCCAGTAAGATGTTCCAGCCCTCGTTACAATTTCAAGTTACCAAGGGTTTTGTTTTCAATTTATCACGTGTTTTTTAAGGGACCAAGAAAACTTCTCACTATCGAGAGTCGACGTTGTTGTCCTTTACTGGGTTTAATATTTCTGATGCTGAATCGAAAATGTAGCCATCTGAATGCAAAATATTCTGATTCTTTGCTAAATCAGGGCTTCAAGATGCAATATCGGCTATCCTCCACCAAAGCATGATATCTACAAACAATTCAATCACGAATTAAGAATGTATCTTTCCTAATCTAAACACAACAAATCTGGTGACACCGCCATAATTTTGCTAGCTACCGTATTATCCAAAATAGAACCTAATATCTACCAGGCAAAAACAGATTTAATAAGTTTTCCAGAATCAAACCTAGAACCAATAAACTAGAATTACAAAACTTAGCATCCAGGTCCAACAGAAAGAGGAGAGACAAAAAGGAAAATGCCATTCTGAAAACATGTTAGCAAAATTCTGAATCTCCATGTTTCAAGCCAAAAAAAAAAAAAAAGAAAAAAAAAAAAAACCCTGCTAAAATTGATACAGTCAAGCCGAATAGTTAATAGTTGACAATAATTTATAGCTACATGATGCATGCCGTTTTCATGACAGAATTTGTGTTTTGTAAACATGCTTTTAAAGTCTAAATATAAAGCAAAGCAAACTATTGCTGTTCATACTTTCCTCTCCTTCAAAACAGAAACATTGTAAATAACGATTCCAAGTACTGTTTAAATGCCCGTACTTCACAATTCCGTTTCAGCTCTTTGAAGTACATTCCCCCCCCCCTTTAAATTAGACGAATATTCTCCAGTTAACCCCTTTTGTATTACCTTATCTTCTTCTTCTTCTTTCTTTTTATGGCACTTGGTATCAACCAAGTGACATATAGCAATCGCAAATTCTGTCGGTCTGTCGGTCCCGGTTTTGCTACTTTAGGCACTTCCAGGTAACCTACGACGATGAAATTAGGCAGGCATATCAGGAACCGGACCAGATTAAATTAGAAATAGTCGTTTTCCCGATCTGACCATCTGGGGGTGGGGGGGGGGCGTTAATTCGGAAGAAATAGAAAAATTGAAGTATTTTTAACTTACGAACGGTTGATCAGATATTAATAAAACTTGATTTTTGGAAGGATATCGTGTCTTAGAGCGTTTATTTTAAATCCCGACCGGATCTGGTGACGTTGGGGGGCGGGGGGGGGGGTTTAGAGGGGAGCCTAAAATTTAGGAAAACACTTAGAGTGAAGGGATTGGGATGAAACTTAGTGGGGAAAATAAGCACAATTCCTAGATGCATAATTGACATAACCGGAACGGATCCGCTCTCTTTGGGGTAGTTGGGGGTAATTCTGAAAAATTAGAAAAAATGACGTATTTTAACTTACGAAGGAGAGATCAGATCTTCATGAAGCTTCATATTTAGAAGGATCTCGTAACTCAGATCTCTTATTTTAAATCTCAGCCGGATCCAGCGTCATTAGGGGGGCAGTTGGGGGGGGACCGGAAATCTTAGAAAATACTTAAAGCGGAGAGATCAGGTTGAAACTGGATGGGAAGAATAAAAACCTGTTTAAGAAACGTGACTGACATAACCGGACCTGATCTGCTCTCTCTGGTGGAGTTGGGCGGGGGGTAGTTTTGAAAATTGAGGTATTTGTAACTTACGAAAGCGCGACCAGATCTTAATGAAATTTGATATTTAGAAGGATCTTGTGCTTTAAACCATCAGGGGGGCTAAAGGGAGAGGAAAAATTAGAAAAAATTCGGTATTTATAACTTACGAGTGGGTGATCGGATCTTAATGAATTTTTATATTTAGAAGGACATCGTGACTCAGAGCTCTTATGTTAAATCCTGACCGGCATTAAGCCTCTGATTTTCCTTTTAAATCAATCTATTGATTCTTAGAATTTTGTTAGAGCTCATGGCTCTTAGATCTTCTTGCCTCGTCACAAGTGCCATATGAGCTCTTAGCTCTGGTATTTCATTCGCATTACCAAATTTCACTTCCCAACAGAACTTAAGTGTGTTGGCTGTAAGACATAATGCCCAAATTGCATTATTGTTAGCATTTTCTTGTAGGTTTGTGTATGACCTTTGCTATATCCGGTTCCAATCGGGAAGGTGGGGCGCAACTGTTATGGTGGCGAGCATTACATTCCGAAAGAATACTGAATGGAGAATATAGAATATAAAGAATATATGAGTGTCTTTCTCTTCTTGTTGAGTTCACTTCGAAAAGATAGATTTTGTTGTTGTTTGTTTTCTCTGTTTTTTTTTTTTTTAGCACTGGGACGACTTGGAGGAGGTCTTTGTCGAAATATTTGCTTAATTTTCGTTTTCATATTTTGCTACTGGCTGAAAAAATCTTCGTTTTTTCACCTATTTGATTTTTTTTCTTTTCATTTATTATTTCATTTCTTGGTTTCATGCGTCATGTCTAGCCAGTATGGTCTCAGAACGTGTTTAAGAATATAATTGCCCTACTTATCCAACTCGTTTTTATGGCACTTGGTATTAACCAAGTGACATATAGCAATCGCAAATTCTGTCGGTCTGTCGCTCCGGTTTTGCTACTTTAGGCACTTCCAGGTATGCTAGGACGATGAAATTTGGCAGGCATATCAGAGACCAGACCAAACTAAATTTTCCAAATCGTTTTCCCGATTTGACCATCTGGGGGGGGGGGAGTGGGGGCCCGTTAATCCGAAACAATAGAAAAAATGAAGTATTTTTAACTTACGAACGGTTGATCAAATCTTAATGAAATTTGATGTTTGGAAATATATCGTGTCTCAGAGCTGTTATTTAAATCTCGACCGGATCTGTTGACATTGGGGGGGAAGTTGGGAGGGGGGGACCTAAAATCTTGGAAAACACTTAGAGTGGAGGCATCGAGATGAAACTTGGTGGGAAAAATAAGCACAAGTCCTAGATACATGATTGACATAACCGGAACAGATCCGCTCTCTTTGGGGTAGTTTGGGGGGGGGGGTTAATTCTGAAAAATTAGAAAAAATGAGGTATTTTTAACTTCCGAACGGGAGATCGGATCTCTATGAAATTTGATATTTAGAAGGATATCGTGTCTCAGAGCTCTTATTGTAAATCCCAACCGGATCTGGTGACATTGGGGGAGTTTGGGGTGGGGGGACCTAAAATCATAGAAAACGCTTTGGAGGGATCGGGATGAAACGGGTGAGAAAAATAAGCAGAAGTCTTAGATACGTGATTTACATAATTGGAACGGATCCACTCTATTGGGGGGGGGGGGGGTTAATTCTGAAAAATAAGAAAACATGACGTATTTTTAACTTACGATGGAGAGATCGAATCTTCATGAAACTTCATATTTAGAAGGACCTCGTAACTCAGATCTCTTATTTTAAATCTCAGCCGGATCCAGCGTCACTGGGGGGCAGTTGGGGGGACCCGAAATCTTAGAAAATACTTAAAGCGGAGAGATCAGGTTGAAACTGGATGGGAAGAATAAAAACCTATCTAAGATACGTGACTGACATAACCGGCCCGGATCTGCTCTCTTTGGTGGAGTTGGGAGGGGGGGGTAATTTTGAAAATTGAGGTATTTATAACTTACGAAAGGGTGACCAGATCTTGATGAAATTTTATATTTAGAAGGATCTTGCGCTTTAAAGCTCTAATTTCAAATTCCGACCAGATCCTGTGACATTGGGGGGAGTTGGAGGGGGAAACCAGAATTCTTGGAAAACGTGAAAATTGTGGTATTTTTATCTGTGGTATTTTTAGGTGATCGGATCTTAAGTAAATTTGATATTTAGAAGGAATTCATGTCTCAAAGCTCTTATTTCAAATCCCGACCAGATCTTTTGACATTGGGGGGAGTTGGAGGGGGAAATCTTGGAAAACACTTGGAGTGGAGGAATCGGGATGAAGCTTGGTGAATAGAATAAGCAAATGTCCTTGATACGTGAATGACGGAACCGTACCGGATTCGCTCTCTTTGGGGGAGTTGGGGGGTCAGTGATTTGGCGAGTTTATTGCTTCTGGACGTGCCAGGACGATGAAAATTGGTAGGCGTGTCAGGGAACAGCACAAATTCACTTGATAAAGTCGTTTTCCCAGATTCAACCATCTGGGGGGCTAAAGGGAGAGGAAAAATTAGAAAAAATTAAGTATTTATAGCTTACGAGTGGGTGATCGGATCTTAATGAATTTTGTATTTAGAAGGACATCGTGACTCAGAGCTTTTATTTTAAATCCTGACCAGCATTAAGCCTCTGATTTTCCTTTTAAACCAATCTATTGACTCTTAGAATTTTGTTAGAGCTCATACCATATGAGCTCTTGGCTCTCAGCTCTTCTTGCCTCGTCACAAGTGCCATATGAGCTCTTAGCTCTTGTTTGATAGGTGTGTATTTTTTTTATTATTTGTTTATTTCTTGTAATAAAGAAGCCACATCGGCATATATAAGTTATACCGTGTTCATTGAAGAAGCATAATAAACAATTTCGAAAAAGGTGATCTTCAAGAGCACTGCTTTTTATGGCACTTCGTATTTACCAAGTGATATAGCGATCGCAGATTCTGTCGGTCTGTCTGCCTGTCGGTCCCAGTTTTACTAGTTTAGGCACTTCTAGATAATCTAGGACGATGAAATTTGGCAGGCGTATCAGAGACCAGACCAGATTAAATTAGAAATAGTCGTTTCCTAGATTCGACCATCTGGGGGGGGGGAGTGGGGGGGACGGTTAATTCGGAAAAATAGAAAAAATGAGATATTTTTAACTTATGATCGGGTGATTGGATCTGAATGAAATTTGATATTTAGAAGGATATCGTGTCTCGGAGCTCTTATTTTAAATCCCGACCGGTTCCGGTGACAGTGAGGAGAATTAGAGGGGGAAACCTAAAATCTTGGAAAACGCTTAGACTGGAGGGTCGGGATAAAACTTGGTTGGAAAAATACGCACAAGTCCTAGATACGTGATTGACCTAACCGGAACGGATCCGCTCTCTTTAGGGGAGTTGGGGGGAAGGGTTAATTCTGAAAAATTAGAAAAAATGAGGTATTTTTAACTTACGAAGGAGTAATCGGATCTTAATGAAATTTGATATTTAGAAGGACCTCGTAACTCAAATCTCTTATTTTAAATCTCGACCGTATCCAGCGTCATGGGGGGGAGGGGGAACCATAATTTTTGGAAAACGCTTAGAGTAGAGATCAAGATGAAACTTGGAGGGAAGAATAAACACAAGTCCAAGATAAATGACTGACGTAACCGGACCTGATCCGCTCTTTTTGGAGGAGTTAGGGGGGGGGGGTATTCGGAAAAATTAGAAAAAATGAGGTATTTATAACTTACGAACGGTTGATCAGATCTTAATGAAATTTGGTATTTATATGGATCTTGTGCTTCAGAGCTCCATTTTAAATCCTGACCAGATCCGGTGACATTGGGGTAGTTGGTGGGGGGGGAACCGGAAAATTTGGAAAACGTGAAAATGGAGGTATCTTTATCTTACGAATGGGTGGTCGGATCTTAATAAAACTTGATATATAGAAAGATGTTATGTCATTGATGCTCTGTTTTTAATTCGAATCGGATTCGGGGACAAAGGGGGTTGGAGGGTGGAAACATAAATCTTGGAAAACACTTAAAGTGGAGAGATCGGGATAAAACTTAATGGGAAGAATAAGCACAAGTTCTCGATACGTGATTGACATAATAAGGCCGGGCCCGCTCTCTTTGGAGGAGTTTGGGGGAGGGATTTCCAGTGCTTTGGTTGGCAAATTTGGTGCTTCTGGACATGCTAGCACGATGACATTTGGTAGGCATGACCTGCACAAATTGACTTGATAACAGTCGTTTCCCTGATTCGACCATCTGGGGGGGGGGGCTGGAGGGAGAAAAAATTGAAAACGTGTTGTATTTTAACTTACGAATGGGTGATCGGATCTTAGTTAAATTTGATATTTAGAAGGACCTCGTGTCTCAGAGCTCTTATGTTAAATCTCGGCAGTATCCGGCGAATATTGGGGCAGTTAGAGGGGAAAGGGAAATCTTTGAAAATGCTTAGAGTAGAGGGATCGGGATGAAACTTAGTGGGAGAATAAGCACAAGTCCTAGATACGTGATTGACATAACCGGACTGAATCCACTCTTTTTGGGGGAGTTGGGGGTGTGTGTGAATTCGAAGAAATTAGAAAAATTGAGGTATTTTTAACATAAGAACGGGAGACCAGATCTTAATGAAATTTGATATTTAGAAGGAACTCATGTTTCAGAGCTCTTATGTTAAATCCTGACCAGATCTGGTGACATTGGGGGAGTTGGAGGGGAAAACCGGAAATCTTGGAAAACGCTTAGAGTGGAGAGATCGGGATGAAACTTGTTGGGTAGAATAAGCAAATGTCGTAGATAAGTGATTGACGTAACCGGACTGCATCTGCTCTCTTTGGGGGAGTTAGGGGGTCCAGTGTTTTGGCGAGTTCGGTGCTTCTGGACGTGCTAGGACGATGAAAATTGGTAAGCGTGTCAGGGACCTGCACAAATTGACTTGATAGTGTTGTTTTCCTTGATTGGACCATCTAGGGGCTAAAGGGAGAGGAAACCTTAGAAAAACTTAGGTATTTTTAACTTACGAGTGGGTGATAGGATCTAAATGAATTTTGATATTTAGAAGGACCTGGTGTCTCAGAGCTCTTATTTTAAATCCCGACCGGCATTAAGCCTCTGATTTTCCTTTCAAATCAATTTACTGGTTCTTAGAATTTTGCTAGAGCTCATGCCATATGAGCTCTTGGCTCTTCCAACCTCGTCACAAGTGCCATATGAGCTCTTACCTCTTGTTTAAGACGTAGTCTCAAAATACTATTTGAAAATCTACAGGTTGTAATATCCTAATACAGAAATAAAACAACACTCAATATGGTACGTTTGCAAGGCATTCAGAAAGAACACGAGTCCGAAAAAGGCAAGTGTTGACTATTCTTATTTACCTCAAGAGTTGAAGAGCTGTGAGATTACTTACCGTCCGGATATGAAACAGGTGTCTCTTCTTCAATCGGATTGCCGTTATTGCGGCTTGATGTGACACAATCAACAAAAGTCACACGATTGTCATAGCTTCTAATCCTACCAGAAACTGAATCCGGAACTTCTGACAGATTTGAAACTTCTTCATCTGATAAAACTAACACTTCCTCTTCTTCTGGTATCAGCATTATATTGTCAGCTTTATTCTAAGTAGAAATATCAGTGTGTTATTTGGCTTAATTCAAGTACTTACCAGCGTATACTGGGACTCAAATTGACCCTTTTTCAACTATCAGATCCCCTCCACCCCAAAGATCCCTACTGGTGTAGATGCTTATGCATATAGTCGGAAAGGCTTATGCAATAAAAAAAAAAAAAAAAAATTGATCACACAATTTTCCGGTTCTTCATTTACAGTTCTTGGAACCCGTTTTGGGGTCAACTAATGACAAAAAATCAACTAAATAGAATTCCATGCCACAAATAAGCTGCTCAAGGTTTCAACATCACCAACCGGTGGCCAAGTAGCCCCTTTCCGATTTTTAACTATGCCACGATTAATACGACCCAAACATAATATATTTCACTAGCTGGGGCGCCAGGCCCCAGCACGGCACGCGGCAGGCTTTTATATATGGATTCTCATTGTCCCTTGTGTTCTATTGCAAAAGTTTTGGTTTTCATTTTTAAGGTTTATGAATTCTTGTAATCACTTTTTTTTTATTTTAATTTTTTAGTTTTTTTTTTAGTTTTTTAGATTTTTTTTTTACTTTTTTTTTATTTTATTTTTCTTCTTTACATTTTAGTTTTTTTTTTTGCGGAACGTGCCCCAGCAACACGTGTGCAAGGTACTAATTTTAACTGCGTAAAACTTACGGATATGCAACTGGTAATTCCTCTAATATACTCTAGTAATTCCTCGACACGCATTCTTTTTTTTATTTTCTCTTTCAGCCGCAAGCCAGGTTTCGCGTTGTTCTTATAATACATTGACATACTTTCTTTTGGTAATTTCTCTCTGAGTCGCAAGCCTACCCCCCCCCCTAAGCAACAAGTTTGCAAGGTACTAATTTTTAACTGCGTAAATCTTGTGAATATACAACATTCTTCGCAGTCCCATCGTCTGTGCATATAAATAGATTGTCCGGTTTACCGACTCTGGAACACGCAACATATAATTGTTCATTGGAAAAACAATCCGTATTAAGATCTATACCGCATTTTTTTAATGATTGCCCTTGAGCTTTGTTACTGGTGATTGCAATTGCTAATTGAATTGGGAATTGCAATCTTTTAAATTGAAAAGGCAGATCCGTTGGAATCAAGGGAATGCGAGGAATAAGTACAGCCTCACCCTCGGAAGGCCCTGTCAAGATTGTTGCCCCTATTACTTGCAAAGCCGCGAGCCTGGTTTCGCGTTTCTCTGGTGATTGCTCGACAAGCCATGTTTTTTACTATCTCTGTCAGCTGCAAGCCTGGTTTCGCGTTGCTCTGGTGGTTCCTCGACACACCTTCGTGACGTAAAGCCGCAAGCCTCGTTTCACGTTTCTCTGGTGATTCCTCAACACGCCTTCTTTTTTTACTATCTCTGTCAGCTGCAGGCCTGGTTTCGCGTCACTCTGGAGATTCCTCGACACGCCTTATTTTTTACTATCTCTGTCAGATGCAAGCCTAGTTTCGCGTTGCTCTGGTGGTTCCTCGACACAACTTTGTTGATGTAAAATGGGTATTCCTAATTTGGCCCTTTCTCTTTGAGCCGCTAGCCTGGTTTTGCGTTGCTCTGGTGTTTCCTCCTGGTATTCCCTTTTTGGTGACATTGTAGGATAATTTCTCTTTGACATTAGTGATACTTTCGCTTTAAGCCACAATTTAATGGTACTTTTTCTCTGGGCCGCAAATATATATATTGAATAAGATGTCATATTGAATATGACGTTATGTATTAAAATGAAAGCTTTCTTGACAACATATTGTGACAGACAACAGATAGACAACAGACAGTACATTTGTATATATGCTAGCTGTTGGTGAGGGCGCTTAGGGCCCCCAAAATATATATATATATATATATATATATATATATATATATATATACTAGCTGTTGGGGTGGCGCTTCGCACCCCCCAAACCCCCCCGCGCGCGTAAGTCGTTATGCGCCATATTAGTTACGCGCCTTGTAGTTGTGTCCCTG
Source organism: Artemia franciscana (assembly GCF_032884065.1). NCBI lineage: Eukaryota > Metazoa > Arthropoda > Branchiopoda > Anostraca > Artemiidae > Artemia > Artemia franciscana. The sequence goes on along the minus strand of NC_088863.1, from coordinate 46,315,462 downwards.
TGTCCCACCTGTGAATATGAATACATATATATATATATATATATATATATATATATATATATATATATATATATATATATATATATATATGTTTTTAACTACGTAAAACTTGCGAATATACAACATTCTTCGCTGTCCCATTGTCTGTACATATAAATACATTGTCAGGTTTACCGACTCTTGAACATGCAACATATAATTGTCCATGGGAAAAACAATCCGTATTCAGATCTATACCTCATTATTCTAATGATTGCCCTTGAGCTTTGTTGATGGTGATTGCTAATCAAACATTCCCTGTGTCCCCATCGTCATTTATATATCCCCCCTGTGCCCCCGGCGTCCCCGTTGTATTTGTGTCCCTGTGTCCCGGTCATTATTTATATTCCCTGTGTCCCGGTCGTCATTTGTGTCCCGGTGTCCCAGTCTGTAATTTCTCTTTGAGTGTCGCGGTCGTCATTTATATTCCCTGTGTCCTGGTGTCCCGGTCGTCATTTGTGTCCCGGTCTGTAATTTCTCTTTGAGTGTCCCGGTCGTCATTTATATTCCCTGTGTCCCGGTCGTCATTTGTGTCCCGGTGCTTTGTTGATGGTGATGGCTAATCGAACATTCCCTGTGTCCCGGTTGCTTTCTCTTTGAATGTCCAAGTCGTCATTTATATTCCCTATGTCCCGGTCGTCATTTGTGTCCCGATGTCCCGGTCTGTAATTTCGTCAGTCGACAAACATGACGTCAGTCGACCGACAAACAAACAAACAACTTATTTTTATATATTTAGATATAGATGTTCCGGTCGTCATTTGTGTCCCGGTGTCCCAGTCTGTAATCTCTTTGAGTGTCGCGGTCGTCAGTTATATTCTCTGTGTCCCGGTCGTAATTACATACCGGTGTCCATGTCTGTAATTTCTCTTTGAGTGTCCCGGTTGTCATTTATATTCCCTGTGTCCCGGTCCTCATTTGTGTCCCGGTGCTTTGTTGATGGTGATTGCTAATCGAACATTCCCTATGTCCCGGTCGCTATCTCTTTGAGTTACCGGGTCGTCATTTATATTCCCTATGTCCCGGTCGTCATTCTTGTCCCGATGTCCCGGTCTGTAATTTCGTCAATCGACAAACATGACGTCAGTCCATATAATTTTTTACCTTTCTTCTTTTTTCAGTTTTCTTTTTCTTCCTTATTTTTCAGCGTCCATATCGCCGAACCTTTGTTTTTTTAACTAAAATCTGGTAGGCATTGATGACCTTATCCAAGTCAAAATCCCAAACCCAATAATCATCGCTATCATTTTCAGTTTTGATATGCTTTGACTCTCGCTGTCCAGGTGGATTTTCATCTAACTGCGCGGTTTTGCGTTCTTTAGCCGCAAGCCTGTTTTCTTGCTGTTCTTGTGATTCCTCGGCACGCTTTCTTTTCTTATTTTCTCTATCAGCCGCAAGCCTGTTTTCTTGCTGTTCTTGTGATTCCTCGGCACACTTTCTTTTCTTGCTTTCTCTATTAGCCGCAAGTTTTTTGGCATAGACTCTTTGAGCAGCTTCCTCGGCTGTTGCCATTGTAAGTTCTTCAATCATTTTACAATTAAACATTTTTCCGTCCACGATCTTCTTACAATTAAAAATTTGTTATACTTTTAATGATTTATTAAAAATCTTAAATACTTTTAATGACGTCATCGTCAAAACAAACATGACGACAACTAACTTCATGACGACATGATGACATGACGTCACTCGAAAGATACACAGACAGACAACTTATTTATATATATAGAAATATATATATATATATATATATATACCGGTTGGCGAGAACCTCCAACCGGTACGACTCTAGTTCGTCATTGTAAAGGGACACGTTTGCATGGAACATAAATGGGAGACAGTAACAACGGCCATCCAAGGGGTAAAATTAACCTGGACAATCTGTCTTGGCTTTTTTCTACAATTGGCCATAACTTCCGTTGAAAAATCAACGGATCTATATATATATATATATATACTAGCTGTTGGGGTGGCGCTTCGCGCCACCCCAACACCTAGTTGGTGGGGGCGCTTCGCGCCCCCCCCAAGCCCCCCCGCGCGCGTAAGTCGTTACGCGCCATAATAGTTACGCGCCATTGTAGTTGTGTCCCTATGTCCCACCTGTGAATATAGATAGATATATATATATGGTTTTAACTACGTAAAACTTGCGAATATACAACATTCTTTGCTGTCCCATTGTCTTTGCATATAAATAGATTGTCAGGTTTACCGACTCTTGAACATGCAACATATAATGGTCCATGGGAAAACAATCTGTATTCAGATCTATACCTCATGATTCTAATGATTGCCCTTGAGCTTTGTTGATGGTGATTGCTAATCGACCATTCCCTGTCCCGGTGTCCCGGTCGTCATTTACATCCCCCTGTTTCCCCCGGTGTCCCCGTTGTAGTTGTGTCCCTGTGTCCCGGTCGTCATTTATATTCCCTGTGTCCCGGGTCCCGGTCGTCATTTGTATCCCGGTGTCCCGGTCTGTATATACATTCGTTTTTTAGTTTTGTTTTTCTCCTTTATTTTTTTCCTTTTTTTTTCTTTTTTAGCTTATTTAGATTTTTAGATTTTTTAGTTTTTTTATTAGTTTTTAGTTTTTTTTTTCTTTTTAGTTTTTTTGTCCCGGTCGTCATTTATATCCCCCTGTTTCCCCCGGTGTCCCCGTTGTAGTTGTGTCCCTGTGTCCCGGTCGTCATTTATATTCCCTGTGTCCCGGTCGTCATTTGTATCCCGGTGTACCGGTCTGTATATACATTCGTTTTTTAGTTTTGTTTTTCTCCTTTATTTTTTTCCTTTTTTTTTCTTTTTTAGTTCATTTAGATTTTTAGATTTTTTAGTTTTTTTTATTAGTTTTTAGTTTTTTTTTCTTTTTAGTTTTTTTGTAGTTTTTACCTTTTTTTTAGTTTTTTTAATTTTTTTTTTTACTTGTGTCCTGGTCGTCATTTATACTCCCTGTGTCCCGGTGCTTTGTTGATTGCTAATCGAACATTCCTTTTGTCCTGGTCGCTTTCTCTTTGAGTGTCGTCATTTATTTTTTTCTTTTTTAGTTCTTTTAGTTTTTACCTTTTTTAGTTTTTTTTTAGTTTTTTTAGTTTTTTACCTTTTTTTAGTTTTTTTAGTTTTTTTAGTTTTTTAGCTTTTTTATTTTTTTTATTAGTTTTTAGTTTTTTTGTAGTTTTTGCCTTTTTTTTAGTTTTTTAGCTTTTTTATTAGTTTTTAGTTTTTTTTTGTAGTTTTTGCCTTTTTTTAGTTTATTTAGTTTTTTAGCTTTTTTATTTTTTTTATTAGTTTTTAGTTTTTTTTGTAGTTTTTGCCTTTTTTTAGTTTTTTCAGTTTTGACGTCACCTGATCCAGTTTTTTCAGGTGACGTCACCTGATCCACGATCCACAGATCCACAGACAACTTATTTTTATATATATAGATAGTTTTTTTTTTTTTACTTATGTCCTGGTCGTCATTTATACTCCCTGTGTCCCGGTGCTTTGTTGATTGCTAATCGAACATTCCTTTTGTCCTGGTCGCTTTCTCTTTGAGTGTCGTCATTTATTAGTTTTTTCCTTTTTTTTTAGTTTTTTATTGGTTTTTACCTTTATTTTAGCTTATTTTTCAGTTTTTTTCCTTTTTTTTAGTTTTTTTTTATTTTTTTTAGTTTTTTACCTTTTTTTAGTTTTTTTAGTTTTTTTAGTTTTTGAGCTTTTTTACTTTTTTTATTAGTTTTTAGTTTTTTTTTGTAGTTTTTGCCTTTTTTTAGTTTTTTCAGTTTTTTTTTTAGTTTTTTATTGGTTTTTACCTTTATAGTTTTTTTAGTTTTTTAGCTTTTTTATTTTTTTTATTAGTTTTTAGTTTTTTTTGTAGTTTTTGCCTTTTTTTAGTTTTTTCAGTTTTGACGTCACCTAATCCAGTTTTTTCAGGTGACGTCACCTGACACATCCATCCATCCATCCACAGACAACTTATTTTTATATATATAGATATATATATATATATATATATATATATATATATATATATATATATATATATATATATATATATATATATATAAATATATAAATATATAAATATATATATATATATATATATATATATATATATATATATATATATATATATATATATATATATATATATATATATATATATATATAAATATATAAATATATATATATATATATATATATATATATATATATATATATATATATATATATATATATATATATATATATATCTATATATATATAAAAATAAGTTGTTTGTGTATTGACGTCATGTTTGTCCTTCATATATATATATATCTATATATATAAAAATAAGTTGTCTGTGGATGGATGGATGGATGGATGTGTCAGGTGACGTCACCTGAAAAAACTGGATCAGGTGACGTCAAAACTGAAAAAACTAAAAAAAGGCAAAAACTACAAAAAAAACTAAAAACTAATAAAAAAAATAAAAAAGCTAAAAAACTAAAAAAACTATAAAGGTAAAAACCAATAAAAAACTAAAAAAAAAACTGAAAAAACTAAAAAAGGCAAAAACTACAAAAAAAACTAAAAACTAATAAAAAAAGTAAAAAAGCTAAAAAACTAAAAAAACTAAAAAAAGGTAAAAAACTAAAAAAAATAAAAAATAAAAAAAACTAAAAAAAAGGAAAAAACTGAAAAATAAGCTAAAATAAAGGTAAAAACCAATAAAAAACTAAAAAAAAAAAGGAAAAAACTAATAAATGACGACACTCAAAGAGAAAAAAAAGGCAAAAACTACAAAAAAAACTAAAAACTAATAAAAAAATAAAAAAGCTAAAAAACTAAAAAAACTAAAAAAAGGCAAAAACTACAAAAAAAACTAAAAACTAATAAAAAAGCTAAAAAACTAAAAAAACTAAAAAAAAGGCAAAAACTACAAAAAAACTAAAAACTAATAAAAAAAATAAAAAAGCTAAAAAACTAAAAAAAACTAAAAAAACTAAAAAAAGGTAAAAAACTAAAAAAACTAAAAACAAAAAAAAACTAAAAAAGGTAAAAACTAAAAGAACTAAAAAAGAAAAAAATAAATGACGACACTCAAAGAGAAAGCGACCAGGACAAAAGGAATGTTCGATTAGCAATCAACAAAGCACCGGGACACAGGGAGTATAAATGACGACCCGGGGGAAACAGGGGGATATAAATGACGACCGGGACAAAAAAACTAAAAAGAAAAAAAAACTAAAAACTAATAAAAAAACTAAAAAATCTAAAAATCTAAATAAGCTAAAAAAGAAAAAAAAAGGAAAAAAATACAAATGACGACCGGGACACAGGGAATATAAATGACGACCGGGACACAGGGACACAACTACAACGGGGACACCGGGGGAAACAGGGGGATATAAATGACGACCGGGACAAAAAAACTAAAAAGAAAAAAAAACTAAAAACTAATAAAAAAACTAAAAAATCTAAATAAGCTAAAAAAGAAAAAAAAAGGAAAAAAATAAAGGAGAAAAACAAAACTAAAAAACGAATGTATATACAGACCGGGACACCGGGATACAAATGACGACCGGGACCCGGGACACAGGGAATATAAATGACGACCGGGACACAGGGACACAACTACAACGGGGACACCGGGGGAAACAGGGGGATGTAAATGACGACCGGGACACCGGGACAGGGAATGGTCGATTAGCAATCACCATCAACAAAGCTCAAGGGCAATCATTAGAATCATGAGGTATAGATCTGAATACAGATTGTTTTCCCATGGACCATTATATGTTGCATGTTCAAGAGTCGGTAAACCTGACAATCTATTTATATGCAAAGACAATGGGACAGCAAAGAATGTTGTATATTCGCAAGTTTTACGTAGTTAAAACCATATATATATATATCTATCTATATTCACAGGTGGGACATAGGGACACAACTACAATGGCGCGTAACTATTATGGCGCGTAACGACTTACGCGCGCGGGGGGGCTTGGGGGGGGCGCGAAGCGCCCCCACCAACTAGGTGTTGGGGTGGCGCGAAGCGCCACCCCAACAGCTAGTATATATATATATATATATATATATATATATATATATATATATATATATATATATATATATATATATACATATATATATATATATATATATCTATATATATATAAAAATAAGTTGTTTGTGTATTGACGTCATGTTTGTCCTCTGTCGACTGACGTCTTGTTTGCCGACTTACGTCATTATAAGGATTGAGCATTATGCCGTCATGAAGTTGTTTGTCGACTGACGTAATATTTGTCGGCTGACGAAATTACAGACTCGGACACCGGGACACAGGCAATATAAATGACGACCGGGACACTCAAAGAGAAATTACAGACTGGGACACCGGGACACAAATGACAACCGGGACACAAATGACGACCGGGACACCGGGACACAGGGAATATAAATGACGACCGGGACACTCAAAGAGAAATTACAGACTGGGACACCGGGACACAGGGAATATAAATGACGACCGGGACACAGGGACATAACTACAACGGGGACGCCGGGGCCACAGGGGGATATATAAATGACGACGGAGACACAGGGAATGTTCGATTAGCAATCATCATCAACAAAGCTCAAGGGCAATCATTAGAATAATGAGGTATAGATCTGAATACGGATTGTTTTTCCCATAGACAATTATATGTTGCATGCTCAAGAGTCGGTAAACCTGACAGTCTATTTATATGCACAGACAATGGGACAGTAAAGAATGTTGTATATTCGCAAGTTATACGTAGTTAAAAACAGTATATATATATATATATATATATATATATATATATATATATATATATATATATATATATATATATATATATATATATATATCTATATATATATATATATATATATATATATATATATATATATATATATATATATATATATATATATATATATCTATATATATATATATATATATATATATATATATATATATCTATATATCTATATATCTATATATATATATATATATATACATATATATATATATATACTAGCTGTTGGGGTGGCGCTTCGCGCCACCCCAACACCTAGTTGGTGGGGCCCTTCGCGCCCCCCCAAAGCCCCCCCCCCCGCGCGCGTAAGTCGTTACGCGCCATATTAGTTACGCGCCATTGTAGTTGTGTCCCTGTGTCCCACCTGTGAATAGGGATAGATATAAATATATGTTTTTAACTACGTAAAACATGCGAATATACAACATTCTTCGCTGTCCCATTGTCTGTTCATATAAATAGATTGTCAGGTTTACTGACTCTTGAACATCCAACATATAATTGTCCATGGGAAAAACAATCCGTATTCAGATCTATACCTCATTATTCTAATGATGTGTCCCTGTGTCCCGGTCGTCATTTATATTCCCTGTGTCCCGGTCGTCATTTGTGTCCCGGTGTCCCAGTTTGTAATTTCTCTTTGAGTGTCCCGGTCGTCATTTATATTCCCTGTGTCCCGGTGTCCCGGTCGTCATTTGTTTCCCGGTGTCCCGGTCTGTAATTTCTATTCGAACAATCCCTGTGTCCCGGTCGTCATTTATATATCCCGCCTGTGCCCCCGGCGTCCCCGTTGTAGTTGTGTCCCTGTGTTCCGGTCGTCATTTATATTCCCTGTGTCCCGGTCGTGATTTGTGTCCGGGTGTCCCAGTCTGTAATTTCTCTTTGAGGTTCCCGGTCGTCACTTATATTCCCTCTGTCTCGGTCGTCATTTGTGTCCCGGTCTGTAATTTCTCTTTGAGTGTTTTTCTTTTTATTTTTTTTTATTTTTTTACCTTTTTTCTTTTTTCAGTTTTCTTTTTCTTCTTTATTTTTCAGCGTCACTATGAAGTACATATCGACGAACCTTTGTTTTTTTAACTTAAATCTGGTAGGCATTGATGACCTTATCCAAGTCAAAATCCCAAACCCATTCATCATCGCTATCATTTTCAGTTTTGATATGTTTTGACTCTCGGTGTCCAGGTGGATTTTCATCTAACTGCGCGGTTTTGCGTTCTTTAGCCGCAAGCCTGTTTTCTTGCTGTTCTTGTGATTCCCCGGCACGCTTTCTTTTCTTACTTTCTCTATCAGCTGCAAGCCTGTTTTCTTGCTGTTCTTGTGATTCCTCGGAACGCTTTCTTTTCTTACTTTCTCTATCAGCAGCAAGTTTTTTGGCATAAACTCTTTGAGCAGCTTCCTCGGCTGTTGCCATTGTAGGTTCTTCAGTCATTTTACAATTAAACATTTTTCCGTGAACAAATGTCTTAAATATCTTGAATGACGTCACCGTCAAAGCAAAAATGACGACAACTAATTTCATGACGTCAGCCGACACAGAAACATGACGTCACCTGATCCACAGACAGACAGACAACTTATTTTTATATATATAGATATAAACGAAAAAAACAAAAAAAAGAAAAAACTAAAAAAGAAAAAAATTAAAAAAATGGAAAAGCTAAAAAAACAAAAAAGGAAAAACTAAAAAAGAAAAACTAAAAAAAGAAAAATTAAAATACCTAAATTAGGTAAAAAACTAAAAGAACTAAAAAGAAAAAAAATAAAAAAAAATAAAAAAGAAAAGACCTTTTTGATCGTTTTTGTAGCCAGAAATGTCAATATGTAAGATTTAAGGAAAAAACTATAAACCAGATTTCATGTTTGTACTGGGTTTTGCACCACAAGGTTGGTGTCGAAGATTGTGAAGGCGTTGTTGGTCTGACATAATATTTCTTTGTTTTTCACTTTATTTTTGAGACGTTCATATACTCGCTTTTTGCTATCGCTTGTAATTCTCGCTGCCGCTTATTTTTTAACCGCATATTACTTTGTTCTCTCAGTAGTATATCTTTCATCCACATATTTCTTTGTTCTTTACTTTCATTTTTATTTCATTCTACTCCTCGTTTGAGAAAATTGGTTTAAAGCCTTAATTTAGGGGAAAATCCATATGCGTGACGTCATAATTATGAGCACATTTCCAGAGCACGGCGCATGCAAAACCACAAAAGATGACAAATAACTCTGAACAGATAAAGAAACACACATGACATAAGAAATCGTTGCACAAGAAAATGTTGCACAACGACATTTGCGGTTAGAAGACAAAGCAAAATTACATGGAATGAAGGAACGTGTTAGCTTAACATGTGTGACTCTGTGAAGGAAAAGCAGGGAACAGGAATTGATGAGGGGATAGGCGCGCACAAGTTGCATTGGAGAGTTTTCTGTGTAGAATCTCTAACATTAGAGTTATATGAGGAACTAAAAATTTGCTAACAAGAATCCGTTTTTTTGTCCAAGGTGGAAGATACAGAAGAAATTTGCAAAATTTGAAATAATTTATCTGGATTCTTTTTAAATTACCTTTCTTAAGAAGGGGGAGAACACCTGAAGCATAAATGACAGAATGATCACAGAAAGTTGATTTTTTTTTTTAAAATGGGTATAACCTTCAAAAATGACATCAGTTTTACTTTAAGCTCAGACTGGTCAAGTTGAAATGGGTTATTTAATAGAGAGTTGGAATTTTATCATATGCTTCTGGAGAGGCATTAGGTTCTCTTAGGTGGTACTTATTTGAGGCTATTTTCCTCAGAAGGAAACAATCTTGTGTTCCTAGAAATACTTCCAAGAAGGAAACCCCCCAAAAAACTGAAAATAAACCTACTTCAAAACATTCAGTATCACCGTAATCTAGAGTGGAGGGAAGGGGGGGGGTACACAGAAGCTTATAGAAGCTGAAGGTGGGATACAAGGGGGTGCAATCAATCGGCATATGCGTCTTAGAAATATCATCCTTATCTATTGAATCAGACTTTAAACTTTTCCCAGCATCAATTACGTAAGAAAAAGATATGGACACCATATGGCGTTGCAAAAGGTTTGTGCTGCAGAGGGGGGTAAGAAGGCGATTTTACATAGAATGCACGGAATAGTTAATAAACAGGAAGGATAAATTGAACCCACGCCCGAATTTCTTAGTTACATAGAAAATGCTGATTTGCTACCCCATGACTGGAGGAACTAAAAAATGACTGGAGGAACGAAAAAGCTTGGTCTCCAAGTATATATATATATATATATATATATATATATATATATATATATATATATATATATATATATATGTATATATATATATATATATATATATATATATATATATGTATATATATATATATATATATATATATATATATATATATATATATATATATATATATATATATATATATATATATATATGTTTCGGCTTTGAAACATATATATATATATATATGTATATATATATATGTTTCGGCTTTGAGAGGCCTATATGTACTTCGAAATGTAATTTGTTCCTTTTAACGTGTGTCCGTTTAATATGATATCATGGGAAATACTGGTCTGAACAGATTTGGAGTGAACTTTCTAGTAGGGATTCATTTTACTAAGAACAAAGAACAAATAACACCGGATAAATCCGAGTAAAACGATAAGAACATCTTAGTATAACACGATTCTCTTACTTAATTACATGTCGTTGACCGGAAAAAGATTACTACTGAATTTAAGATACGCACCCACAGCTGGCCAGACAAATGGCCATCGTGGAAGTCGGAGCCCTTTAAGGATAATTACCTGCAGCTCCTGCAACTAGACTATCCACCATCCACCACAAAAATATTCGTAACGTTTTAATTAGGCTTTGCCGTTCAAGACAAAAAAAAAAAAAAAAAAATGACAGAAGTGACGCTTGATAAATAAAATATTTTGAATAGTAAAGTAATTTACAGGAGCTTAGAAACAGAGCCTAACCAGAAATGTATACAATAGAACTGGATTAAGAACAGAAACCATAAATAGCATTACAAATTCAGTCAAATTGAGACCTAAAACAAAATAGCAAAGCAAATTGAAACAAGCCAAAATCATGGGTTTACCTGTCTTTCCTCTTCGACGTCCAAAGATAATGGATCCCTTTCATCTTCCACTATCACGTTACTGAAATCTGACGAAGCTATTGTAGTGGCATCAAGATTTAAAACTGTTCGCTCTGTATCGGGCACCTTATCGTTACACAATGGAGGGTCGGCTGAATTATTCGATATACTGTGCTCGGATTCAAATAAACCTACTACACGAAATCTTTTACCAGTGTCTACAACAGGTTTCAACAGATCATGATCCACTTCAATTTCGCCACAGTAAATAAAATTAATCAAAGCCGAAAATACAGAATAACTGACATTATCTAACACAACAACAGGGTTCACTTCTGTTAATCTAACGAGAATCTGTCGGAAGTAGGGACTAGCTGCCGATATGACAATCTTGTGACACTTGATAAAATTGTCTTCGACGAAAAAAGACATGTCAGTGAGTTCCTGGGAAGCGTAAATTTCACTAAATGTATTTTGGAAGACGGTATTAAATTTATTCCATCTCAGAGAATACCCTCGCAACGAATACCCTTGGTCCATAGCTATAGAGCCATCAGAGTTTGGATCCAGCCCAGTTGTAGCCTAAAAATATAAAAACAATTAAAACAACATGAATGGTTCAAAGATATGCTGGTCATACAAATGAATAAAACGATTATTTTTGAACGCTGGAATCAGATAAGCTACAATTTTTGCTCGACGATCATTTCATTCACAAGGCTTCGTATCTCACGCCACTAATGTTTCCGTATAACTGGATTTAATTTAATAGTCCAGATTTCCTTCCGTTATCGAAATTAAAGATCTACAAGTATTACTTATGCCACCATTACTGCTACTATGGCTACTGCGCCTATTTGCGACTGTAACTGCTTGCGACTGCGACTCCAACTACTTGTAACTGCGACTGTGACTACTTAGAACTACGATTGCAAGTATACACGACTTTGACCGCAAAAAAACTACTTGCGCCTAAAACTGTTTGTGACTGGGGATAGAGCCACTTGACTGCGACAGGAAGGACTCGACACCGTTATTATGACTAATGGCGATTATGACTAATTTTGACTGTTACTGCGACTACTTGGAACTGCAATTGTGGCTACATGTGACCGTGACTAGTCGCAAAACCACTAACGACTGCTACTATTGATACTATTATTACTACTATTACTACTTATACTAGAAATTTAAGCATGTCAGGGTTTAAGAGTTTAAGTATACCAGGGTTGTCAAAAGTGCACAGATGGAATATCTCAGGAATGGAATAGATCATTAAGCTGAAATTTACATAGAAAGTTGACGAGGAAGTAAAACAAAATTAGAATAAACTATGTAAATCAATTCAAAAGAGTGTCTACGGAATATCCCAAAAAATCTAAAGGTATTACGTTGGACCTTCGTGTATTCAGGGTATGGCCTTCATTGACTACAAAATTCATTTCAAAAGTTTTCCCATTTATCAAACCCAAGCGACATTCCAAAAATGAGCTTTGATAACAAAACATACATCAAAAGATTTAAATTTTCAAAATATATTCAAATATATATCTATATATATAAAAATAAGTTGTCTGTCTGTGGATGTGTGGATGGATGTGTGGATGGATGTGTCAGGTGACGTCACCTGAAAAAACTGGATTAGGTGACGTCAAAACTGAAAAAACTAAAAAAAGGCAAAAACTACAAAAAAAACTAAAAACTAATAAAAAAAATAAAAAAGCTAAAAAACTAAAAAAACTATAAAGGTAAAAACCAATAAAAAAATAAAAAAAAAACTGAAAAAACTAAAAAAAGGCAAAAACTACAAAAAAAAACTAAAAACTAATAAAAAAAGTAAAAAAGCTAAAAATCTAAAAAAACTAAAAAAACTAAAAAAAGGTAAAAAACTAAAAAAAATAAAAAATAAAAAAAAACTAAAAAAAAGGAAAAAACTGAAAAATAAGCTAAAATAAAGGTAAAAACCAATAAAAAACTAAAAAAAAAAAGGAAAAAACTAATAAATGACGACACTCAAAGAGAAAGCGACCAGGACAAAAAACTAAAAAAAAAGGCAAAAACTACAAAAAAACTAAAAACTAATAAAAAAAATAAAAAAGCTAAAAAACTAAAAAAACTAAAAAAAGGTAAAAAACTAAAAAAACTAAAAACTAAAAAAAAACTAAAAAAGGTAAAAACTAAAAGAACTAAAAAAGAAAAAAATAAATGACGACACTCAAAGAGAAAGCGACCAGGACAAAAGGAATGTTCGATTAGCAATCAACAAAGCACCGGGACACAGGGAGTATAAATGACGACCAGGACACAAGTAAAAAAAAAAATTAACAAAACTAAAAAGAAGGTAAAAACTACAAAAAAACTAAAAAGAAAAAAAAACTAAAAACTAATAAAAAAACTAAAAAATCTAAAAATCTAAATAAACTAAAAAAGAAAAAAAAAGGAAAAAAATAAAGGAGAAAAACAAAACTAAAAAACGAATGTATATACAGACCGGTACACCGGGATACAAATGACGACCGGGACACAGGGAATATAAATAACGACCGGGACACAGGGACACAACTACAACGGGGACACCGGGGGAAACAGGGGGATATAAATGACGACCGGGACAAAAAAACTAAAAAGAAATAAAAACTAAAAACTAATAAAAAAAACTAAAAAATCTAAAAATCTAAATAAGCTAAAAAAGAAAAAAAAAGGAAAAAAATAAAGGAGAAAAACAAAACTAAAAAACGAATGTATATACAGACCGGGACACCGGGATACAAATGATGACCGGGACCCGGGACACAGGGAATATAAATGACGACCGGGACACAGGGACACAACTACAACGGGGACACCGGGGGAAACAGGGGGATAACCTGACAATCTATTTATATGCAAAGACAATGGGACAGCAAAGAATGTTGTATATTCGCAAGTTTTACGTAGTTAAAACCATATATATATATATATATCTATATTCACAGGTGGGACATAGGGACACAACTACAATGGCGCGTAACTATTATGGCGCGTAACGACTTACGCGCGCGGGGGGGCTTGGGGGGGGCGCGAAGCGCCCCCACCAACTAGGTGTTGGGGTGGCGCGAAGCGCCACCCCAACAGCTAGTATATATATATATATATATATATATATATATATATATATATATATATATATATATTCAAAATATATAGATAAAATTTAAAGTTTAATACGACCCATTAAGAGCTACAAGCTTAAGCAACTTTGATTAATTTGCGAAAAAGGTAGGAAACAGCCCGAAGAATTCAAGGAATCTTAATAAAATCACACAAACAGATTCAAGCTATCAGAGAATGTAAGAATTTATAATTTTTTACCCACAAGAAGGATGTGTTTTTCTTCTTCTAGGAATGATCATATCAAACCAATGATCCTAGATGATCGAAAGAAGGCTCATTTGAACGAAAAATAAAAGTCATAGCGCCAATTTCAAGAGTCAAAAGTGACTGGAGGGCAGACAACCCCTTCCCCCACCCGCTCTTTACTTCCACAAAGACATCTACTAAAACTTTGGCGTTAAAAGTTGGTCCAGCATAGTTGAAAGGTCCATTAACCATGTCTCAGGGGATGAAAAGACCCCCAACAGTCGCTAGTGAAAGGGCTTTAAGCAATAAAATTTGCCCTTTTTTACGCAGCATTTGTTGTTAGGAAGTATACAGACGTTCTTCAGGAAAGGAATTCCCACGGGGAGAATTTTCCTTCGGGAGGTACGTTAACGGAGATTAATTTTCCAAGCGAAATTTTACAAGGGGGGAATTCACCAGAATTACTTTACTTTTTCTCTTTTTGTTTAACTTTCCGTTTGGCAGCTCAATTTTACATGTGGATGTATTCCAGAGAAATTTCCGGGAAGATGGACTTATCTGGGAGTTTTTCCGTGGGAGTTAGGGAAGTATGGGGGGATTTTTCGAGGGAAAAATCCTGCATGGGGTAATTTTAAGCGGAAGAAGCTTTCTATTGGCACAGATGGGAGAAGGGATTCGCACGAAAAATTTCACAAGGCGGGGAGATTTCCGGCACGATTTGAAAAACGATAAAAAATTAAGTTTTTTTTATATAAAGTATGCAAAGGACGATTTTTCAGGCAGAATCGTCCGCAAGAAATATTAGGAGGGAATTTACAGCAAGAACAAAACAGTCCGGGGAGGGGTGGATATGAACACAGGAGGAAATTTCCGAAGAGAAATCTTTCGTGGGGGGATTTTCCATTTAGGAGCAGGCGGATTTCCCGGCATGATTTGAAAAACGATTAGAAATTAAATACAAAACATTTTTTTCCAACCGAAAGTAAGGAGCAGCATTAAACTTTTAAAAAAAGCATAAATTATTTCATATATAATTATTTCATATAAAATTTCATGTTTCATATATATAACTTTTTTCCAATTCTTTAAGTATCACTCCTGAAACGCAAGAGTCGTTTAGTTAGAATAAGAGACTTCTTAAAAATACTTTAACGTGAAGAACGAGGGATTGGGGAGAGGCCAGCCCCCTCATGTACGAAATAATCTCCGTTCCTTTGGAGTTTTAATGTTGCTTCTTACTTTCTGTTGAAAAACTTTTTTTGTTTTTTTGTTTTTACTAAATGAATCCAAAATTATCATGACGATCAAATTATCAATTAGCTTCTGCTCGTCTTGAGCGGCTTGGTCATTTATTATAATTTCAGTAATTTTACGTTACAAACTTACTGTAATTTCTGACGAAAATTACAATAACCTTAAGAGAATTTTTTTTTAAATAGTTGGTTTTACTAATATGCTTTCTACCACATAAAAAAGAAAATAATTCGGTTTGTCAAACATCCTTCGGTTTGAGAATAACATTTATATTTATTTACACATTATTTTTCCCCTTTAAAGAAGATAGAGGCTAATATAGAGCATAATATTTCCTGTGCTTCCATTTCTTTTATCATATATTGCTAAACAAACTCAAACTTACCAAAGCAGGAGTTAGGCCAGAAACAGTTCTTTTTTCTTGTGCCTTTTTGTCTTTCTCTTCGTCTTTTTCTCTGTCACGTCCAGGACAACAAGATATCTTGATTTGGGTAGAAAAACGAGCGATTTCAACATTGCTGAAAAAAGAATACTAAAAATCGTAATAACTCATTTGGTCGTATGTGTACTCCAAGCAAGTTCACTATTCCACGTTAAGCTGGCAAAAACAAACTAAAATTAGATTTGCGTTACCAGGGTAAAGCCAAAGTACTTCAGCCACCATTGGTTAACATTGTTGACACAAGAGTAGCAGTAGCAACAACTCAGTCATGTTTTACTGCCTCCGCTTAAAGGCTGGTGTGCCAACTCCTTCAGAAACCCCTATGTATTTGATGGTGAAAAAAGAACGGTTATAATTCTATTACCAAAATTGTCGTAGAAACACATTACCGTATAACCGCGCAACTAAGTCCTTGAACTAAACTATTATTTATCATCACCGCGTCACGAATTGTACGGAAACCTATTTTCTACCCAAAAATAAACCAAGTACCAATTAAAGCTAAATCATTTAGTACAAGTACTTGACTTCGCTCCCTGAAGATGAAGATGGTCCATTATATTTTATTACAAATAATTTTCTACGATAGCAAACACACGTTTGTTTACCCAAAAATGCACACTATAAAGCAATAATAGACGCTTAGAACAAGTATTAGTCCTTTACTCCTGAGAAGGAGCATACTTTACGACTCTGGCGTTCAAGTAACTTTCCTTAACATAAAAAATTCCATTAATTATCAAACTTTGAAGCAATAGGTATCGACACTTTAGTTTTCCAGGGTTTAGAGGGAAAAGTCTGAGAAGGCCGTGGGAGAGGTGGATGGTCTAAGTTGGGCATCATTGCCAACAAGGTACTAAATGCCTTCTTTTTGAAGAAACAGTTTGAACGGAGAAAAAGAAGGTTTTGGGGAGGCCACAGGCCTATTTTATGCTTCCAATCATTCAGATTGACCGTCAATAAACGCTTCCGATTTAGATAAGCCACAAGTCTTTCTGCTAAAAAAAATCCGAAGTGGCGGAGGACTAAGTGCTGCTTGGAGTTAGCTAATGCAAACAGTAAATCAGGACTCATCCTATGATTAAATTAATTTAAAATTTCGCTTGTTTTTTTAACCAAATCAGAACTTAGCTCGTTTTTGCACATAGAGCTATTGTCCGATGTGTGTTTCAACAGTAAAGTTTTTAAAAATCAGGCCAGGGAACCTTCGCAAGTCTAACACTTCCACGTTTTACTCTATTCGATTAGAAACTCATGCCTGCCTACTATTATATAGCTTTCCAGTCCAAAGCAAAAACATGGATCGAAGAGACAAAAGCTTGATGAAACAGCTATAATTTTTTTTTCTTAGATAGGTAATGAAGTTCCGTTTCAGCTCTCACATCGTAGGCTTTTGTAAAACAACAAGCAAAATCAAATCATGGTTTTGATATCGGTTGTATGGTTACGCTCAAGATTTAACTGCAAATTGTTGAGAATATATTCAAGGTTTTGCTAAGATTTATTAAATCGAATCCTCGAAGGAGTCACGATACGAACTTGGAGTGTGCCAGGAGAAAGAGTGAGGTCGAAATAGTACTTCGCGATATCTCACAAAAAATCACAAAAAGCAACATCTTTAAGGTTATGTTGGTAACCGTTGGTAAGGTTACTAACGTTCATTATAATATAAAATATAAGCTGCAAAAATTGATAGAAGTGTGAAGTCTGCAATATCGAACCAAGTGCATGTTTCTTGGGATGGTGTCCGAGAGTTTCCCCCTGTGCAATCCACTTGGTTCGGACAAAATTGAATGAATTATTTTTTGGAGGGGCCTTGGGTACCCTCCGAGACGCTTGATCGTGAGAAGAAAGGCTAAAACCGGGACCTGTTGATCAAAACAAGAGCCAAGAGCTCATATGGCACTTGTGACGAGACTGGAACCTAAAATTAGACTTGATACTAGAGTTATCGATTTCATCGTCCTAGCACGTCAAGAAGCACCGAACTCGCCAAAGCACCAGAAATACCTCCAGCTCCCACAAAGAGATCGGATCCGGTCCGCTTATGTCAATCACGTCTCTATAGCTTGTAAATATTCTCAAACTCACCTAAGTACTAAAAATCCCCCAACTCCCCCAAAGAGAGCGAATTCAGCCCGGTTATATCAATCACGTATCTAGAACTTGTGTTTATTCTTCAAATCAAGTTTAATCCCGAACTCTCCACTCCAAGAGTTTTCCAATATTTTTATTTCCAAGATTTCCATTTCACCCATCCACCGACCTATGTCCCAAATTGAAAATGGAGCATCTGATACATCAGATCTTTCTATATATCAAGTTTCATTAAGATCCGATCACCAATTCGTACGATAAACATACCTCCCTATTCACGATTTCCCCTTCCTCCAGACCCCCCTCTGATGATTGAATAAAGGAAACGACTATTATCAAGTCAATTTGTGAAGGTCCCAAACATATCTACCAATTTTCATCGTCCTAGTACGTCCAGAAGCACCAAACCCGCCAAAGCACTGGAAATCCCCCCTCCAACTCCTCAAAGAGAGCAGATCCGGTCCAGTTATGGCAATTACGTGTCTAGGACTTGTGCTTACTCTTCTCACAAAGTTCCATCCCGATCTCTCCACTCTAAGCGTTTTCCAAGATTTCCGGTTTCCCCCTCCAACCCCCCCCCCCCCCTCCATGTCACCAGATCCAATCAGGATTTAAAATAAGAGCTCTGAGGTCCTTTTAAATATCAAATTTCATTAAGATCCGATCAACCGTTCTTAACTTAAAAATACCTTATTTTTCTAATTTTTCTGAATTAGCCAAATTACCCCACCCCCCAACTCCCCCAAAGAGAGCGGATCCGGTCCGGTTTTGTCAATCACGTATCTAGGACTTGTACTTATTCTTCCCACTAAGTTTCATCCCGCTCCAAGCATTTTCAAGATTTCCGGTTTCTCCCTCCAACTTCCCCAATGTCACCGGATCAGGTCAGGATTTAAAATAAGAGCTCTGACACAGGTGGTCCTACTAAACATCAAATTTCATTAAGACCCTATCCCCGTTCGTAAGTTAAAAATACCATATTTTTTCTAATTTTTCCGAATTACCCCCCCCCCACCTTCTCCTAGCTCCCTCATAGAGAGCGGATCCGATCCGGTGATGTCAATCACGTATCAAGGACTTGTGCTTATTCTTCCCACCAAGTTTAATCCCGATCTCTCCACTCTAAGCGTTGTCCAAGATTTCCGGTTTCTCCCTCCAACTTCCCCCAATGTCACCGGATCCGGCCGGGATTTAAAATAAGAGCTCTAAAACACGAGGTCCTTCTAAATATCAAATTTCATTAAGACCCTATCCCCGTTCGTAAGTTAAAAATACCTTATTTTTTCTAATTTTTCCGAATTACCACCCCCCCCTCCTTCCGATTCCCCCATAGAGAGCGGATCCGTTCCGGTCATGTTAATAACTTATCTAGGACTTATGCGTGTTCTTCCTACTAAGTGTCATCCCGATCTCACAACTTTACCCGATTTCGTCGGATCCAGTTGGAAGAGCTCTGAGACTCGAGGCCCTTCTAAAAAACAAATGTCATTAAGATCTGATGACCAGTACGTTAGTTAAAAATACCTTATTTTTCTAATTTTTCCGAATTAACCGAATTACACCCCCCTCCCCCCAACTTCCACAAAAAGAAAACGGACTCTATCCGGCTATGTGAATCAGGTATCTAGAGCACGTGCTTATTCTTCCCACCAAGTTTCATCCCGATCTCAATACTTTAAGCGTTTTCCAAGATTTTAAATTTCTCTCTCCAACTCCCCCCAACGTGACCGGTTCCGTTCGGGATTTAAAATAAGAGTTCTGAGACATGAGGTCTTTCTAAATATCAAATTTCATTTAGATCCGATTACCCGTTCGTAAGTTAAAAATACCTCAATTTTTCTAATTTTTCCGAATTAACCCCTCAAATCCCCCAGACAGCGGATCCCGTCCGGTTATGTCAATCACGTATCTCGGACTTTTGCTTATTCTTCCCACCAAGTTTCATCCCGATATCTTCACTCTAAGCGTTTTCCAAGATTTCCCGTTTCCCCTTCCAACTCCCCCCAATATCACAAGATACTGTCGGGATTTAAAATAAGAGCTGTAGGACATGAGGTCCTTCTAAACATCAAATTTCATGATCACCCCTTCGTAAGCTGAAAATACCTCATTTTTTCAGATTTATCCGAATTACCAAATTATCCCCCCCCCAACCAACTCCCCCAAAGAGAGCGGATCCGGTCAGGTTATGTCAATCACGTATCTAGGACTTGTGTTTATTCTTCCCACCAAGTTTCAACCCCTATCTTTCCACTCTAAACATTTTCCGAAATTTCTGGTTCCCCCTCCAACTCCGATCATCCGTTCGTAAGTTAAAAATATCTCATTTTTTCTATTTTTTTTTAATTACTCCCCCCCCCCAACTCTCCCAAAAGGGAGCAGATCCGTTCCGGTTATTTCAATGACGTATCTAAGACTTGTGCTTATTCTTCCCATCAAGTTTCATCCCGATCTCTCCACTCTTAAGCGTTTTCCAAGATTTCCCGTTTTCCCCTCCAACTACCCCCAATGTCAGCAAAGCAAAACCAAGACCAAGAGACCGATAGACAGACAGACCGACGGACAGAAATTTTGATTGCTATTTATCACTTGGTAAATACCAAGTACCATAATAAAAACACAATACATGCATACAGGTTATCAAAAAAGCGTATAAGCGACGTCTCAGGAACAGCATAGAGCATTAGGTTGACACTTTCAGAGCACTTTGACGGGGATGTTGAACTGACCAAAAGGCACTATGGGCACAATACTACTACCAGTAATGCGATGTGCTAAATGTGTGTCAATTCGTTCATTAAAATACAAAAAAAATACAGTGTAAAATCAATAGAAGCACAGTGGCTGCAATATCGGAAAAAGTGTATGTTAAAGCGGTTGGTGTCCAAGCGCCTCTGATCGAAACTTGGTCAAGTATAAACAGAGGCTGCATATGAATCTTTTTATTAGAGGGGCCTGGGGGCCATACCGTAACTTTTCTAAGATCATTTTCTGTATTAGCTTTTATAAACATTTTGACAGAACTTAACTTATTTTTGTACAGTATTTTTTTTTTCTGTGCAATAAAGGTTGAAAGGTACTTTTCGTGTATTCCAAAGTAGTTGTTTTTTTTTGGTAAGCGTTTTTTTTTAATGCGTTTCTTTTTTTCTGCAACTCCTAAGACGAGGAGCGTAAGAGGGAAACTTATGATTGTTGAGGCGGATGTTGACCGAACCAAAAGGTACTATACGAATGCTACTACTACAAAAAATGTTAATAGTACTGCAACAACTACTTTCAAGGCTAACGGTATGAATATGAATACCGAGAGAAATACTGACCTAGATCGACATAGACTACCTTCATGTAGGTTTCCAATAGGATATATCAGCAACATCTCTGGAAGGGTCAAGATAATTAAGTTTAAACTTTTAAGTTATGCTTAGGGGGGATGGCGAACAAGCAAAAAGATACTAAATCTATACTACAATCGGAACTAGATAGGTTAACATACCCCTTGGCATGCATCGAGAGTTTCAACTTCGAGAGTTCCCTAAGCCATTCCTGTATTATTCCTGATACGCCTTTTTCATAGATGTTTTAATTTAGTTCTTATCCTTCTAAACGTTCCCTGAAAGTTTCCCCTTAGTACCTTTAGCCTCAAAAGTAACAGTCGGAGTAGTAGAAGTAGTAGAAGTAGTAGTAGTAGCAGTATCCATGCAGTCCCTTTTGGATAGTTCTACATCCCTCACAACATGCCATTAAAGTTTCAATTTAATCTTCTAAGCTATTGCTGAGGAATTGCTCATATATCCTTTTGGTAGCCTGAATGTACATAGTGTGTTATTACTTAGTTCAAAATTCCCCAAAATATCCCCTGAAAGTTTCACATTAATACCCTTAGCCTCAGTATTAAGAAGTAGACATAGCAGTAGTAGTACAATCAAAAGTGGGACCATTGTTACTAATTTATGTTGCTTACATGGAAGTGAAACAGCGTTATCAATAATAATCCTCACTAGCAAACTTTAGAGTCTGTTGAAAATTATGCTTTGACATTAGAGCTTAGCCATGCGAGAAACTGACAATCAAGGCGAGCTGATTATTTCCCCAGTGCTGAATCCGTGCAAATGATTTTCATGCAGGAATTAACGAGGATGATATTATCCATTAGGGCTCGGACCATTTAAACAGTACCGATATTTAACAAAGCGAATTGTAATCTTTGGAAAAAGATTTTGCCGAATGAGTCGGTCCCAAGCGAGCCAGAACTAATGCAAAACTAAACAGCCTGAAAGACATTTTGACTTTTTTTTTACAAATATGATGTCAATAATGTCGAAGTCCCCGATTTCATGATTCGCTGCTCAACCGACGTACCGTGTATTCTAGCTATAGCTTATTCTCGCTTTTCAACTAAGGTTAGTGCGTGCGAGCAACTACTTCATGTCGTTTCGGATCAGTTGGCAGCTTGAAATGAAAACTTTCCTGAGCTTGAAGTGAACAATCCAGCTAAGCATAAACAAGTACATGATAGTCTTCTCGGCCTTGAGTCAATCACAAGTGCAGTTTTGGTGTACTTTACCAGTTTTCGTGTTTTTATGATATTTTTGACACCAAAATTCAAATTCGGCCCTGCGGAGCTTGTGTTAGTAATTTTTGCAATAAACTTCTTATATTATCCTCATGCCACCCTTGGCTAATTAGAGGTCAAGCTGGATATAAATGTCACCAATGGTTTTTGCGATACTTTGCAAATATTTTGGAAAATGCTACTGCAGAAGTCTCCGCTCGCAACCCTATTGGCGTTGCTGCCAATGTCAACGTTGATTTCGATGTGTTACTGTTTAAAGAGTGCCCAAGAGTCAAAAAGGCTGTGAGGTTTTGGGAGCTCTCGTACTATGAAACTTAGTTTTGTTGACGCTTGCTCGCTCAAGCTAGCAATAAGAGATGGCACGAAAGTTGGGCACAAAATTATTCGTATTAACAGGTTCTTAAGACTCCCTATATGTTGTAATAAGTGGAGTTCTTCCGACCATTTAATAGAGAATCGCCCCGGTCTCATCCCTTGATGTGGTCGCTGCGCTAGCCAAAATACCTCAACAAAAGAATCACCCTGCTCCCATAGCCCCTTTTGGGCAAGCTGCGCTGGACACCATACTTGTGTGTAGCCTACAGTGCCAGAAAGTACATGATGTCACTGTGCAAAAAAAAAGTGTTTCTAGCACATCATGAACCTCCAAAATCAGTCTCTAGAGTCATATAACATTAATAGCACCAAAGACAAGGGCATGATTCTTGAAAATTTTATGCTTAATTATGATACTTTTTTTTCTTCAAGAACATTTGTTAACAGCGGCTAGTAGTAACTTCCCATTTATTACATATGGTCAACCGACTCAACCGACATATGCTAACCGGCTCTGGCGGTCTAGCGTGAATAAAGAAAGATGGGAAAATTGGGTGACAAATGGGTCTCTCATTATTCTATTATTTTTACTAAAGTAAAATATTAGGTTAATTTGTTCTTGAAGAAACTATCAGACAAAGTTCTCCATTGGCAACCTGTTTAGGCCGATGTTATTCCTGTTACGTTATTGTGTGTTAATATTGCTATAACAAAATTTAAAATCAAAATCTTTCAACATTGATAGCATTTCAACAAAAAACCTGAAGGCTGATCCAGTTCCACTCATGCAGGCGTCTTCTATTGTTCCTGCTAGTTTTCTTTTTGGTTAGGCAACGTCATTTTTGAAACGTAGGAAGGACCCTAATTCCTGCAATTTATATTGATATGTAACTATATCATGTACAATAAGTAATATTTTTGAGTCCTTATACCTTCACTAAATTGTGTTGCAAAAAAAGTGGCGAAAATCAGCTTGATTTCTACAGGGGCATTGGCTGCGCTCATGCTCATTGGGCACTAGCAAAGTTTTTGAAGATTCTGCAGAATATGATAGTGGTATTCATCTCAGGCTTTATTTTCTCTTTATTCAAATGAGTGAATATTTCTGTTATTTTGTTTAGAGGTACTGGTATAAACGCACGCACTTGTGGCTTAAAAGTAAACCCAGTAAAACCCACCTCTGTTTGAAGTGGTGTGCGCGTGTGCCAAAGGAGGAGTTTTACCCCGACATATTCTTAAGATGTGTATAGACTCCACATTAAATTTGATTTGGTCAACTTATTACAATGGAATGTCTGATATTTCATATTTAGCTTACGATGACATTTAATTGATTAGCCGATCAAAGTCTTCAGTGTCTAAAACGGTTGGTAGCGTTCGTATTGGTAACACTTAGTCAAAATTGTTTAAATTTAAATACCGATAAGCGCAAGTATTCACGTTTTAACTCCCATGCATCGTCATCCCTATTAAATGTTCTGATTCCACCCTTCTTTTTGTTTGTTCTTTGAAATGACTTGGTATTTCTGTATGTTCAAGCATTATGAGTATGTTTAATAAGCTTGAGGATGATTCTAAAAAATGATCAAGGTTGGATAACGGGAAAGCTTTATTTAAGTTATATTCAGCTTTTTGCAATCACGCTGTGGTTTTTTCTGTTGGTACTTTTAGTCAGCTAAAATACAAGGACGTTAGGCACTTGCGCTCGTATTACTTTCAATATCAAGTTCCTTCTTTATTTGCGTTTACGTACTCGAAACGAAAAACTTATCAATAATTATAATGCACGTGATGTGGCCAATGGGATTCAACCACTTCATGTTAAGCTGCAACAGCCCCTGGCACGCCCGGGCCGCACAACGGGCTCATCCGTCTTTTCATTTATTTGTAGAGTTTTGTCGTTCTTTTTCTTTGTACTCTGCTTTTCTCTTGTGTTTACTACCGATTTAAAAATCAGTTATTATTATTATTATTAAAAATGTATATAAATAAAAAAATGGTTACGGGTTAAAAATGTATATACCGTATTTCCGTTAGTTCAACAGCCCCCAGATGCCCTGAGAGTTTTGGCTTAATACCCTAAGCTGTTCCTAAGATACTGCTTATGTGCCCCTTTGATAACCTGCATGCATATAGTGTTTAGATTTAGTTAGAACTCCTCCTAACTATTCACTAATAGTTTTGCCTTAACATCATTAAACAGGTAAGTAGCAGACATCGTAGCAGACGTAGTAGTAGTATACACAAAGTGCGTTTTGGTTAGTTCAAAATCCCCTTCAACATACCCTGAAAGTTTCAATTTAATTTTCTAGACCAGCCCTGATGTATTCCTGATACACCCTTTAGACAACTTATATGTTTTGATCTAGTTCAACACACCCCTAAATAATACCTGAAAATTTCAACTGAATACCCATATCTTCAGTAGTAGCAATGATTGTGTAAGTAGTAGAAACCTTATTAGCAGTATGCAAATAGCCCCAATCCTTTTTTTCAAAATACTCGTAGAAAAACTGACATGTCATTTTGACAACCTGCATGCACATAGGGTTGTTTCAGTTCAGTTTGACGTCCTCCCAATATTCCCTCAAAATCTTCCCTTGGGTAATTTTAGTTTTTGCAGTAGTAGTAGTAGCATGCAAATATTACCTTTTGGTTAGCTCAGCATCCCCCAAAACAAGCCCAGCAAGTTTCAACTTAATACTCCAAGCCGTTACTATGATATTCCTGATATACCCTTTTGACAATCTGCATGTGCAGAATGTATTTTGATTACATTCAACTTCCCTCTAAATTTTCTCAAAAATTTTAGCCTTAATACCCCAAGCCTTAGTAGAAGTAGCAGTCATGGTAGTAAGAGCAAGAGTAGTAGTGGTAGTAGTTCTATTAGTGGTGGTAATAGTGGCAGTATGGACATATTACCTTTAGCTCAAATGAGTATTCCCCTCATCCTATCCTGGCAGCTTGAACTTAATGCTTTAAGACGTTCCAAATATATTACTGATGCCCCCTTTTGACAATCTGTATGCACATAGTGTGTTTTGATTTAGTTCAACTTTCTCCTCAACGTATCCTGAAATTTTCACTTTAACATCTTCAGCCTTGGTAATAATCAAAACAGAAATCGTAGTTTTAGTAGCGGTAAAAGTAGCTGTGGTTGTAGCAGTATTCCTCTCATAATTCCCCGAAAGTTCAAACTCAAGACGCTAAAATATTTCTGAGATACATCGTTTTGACAAACCACATGCACATAGTGTGTTTTGATTTATTTTATCACTTGCCAGTATATTCCCTGAAAATTTTAAGTGAACTCTCTTGGCCTTTTTGGACACCAGGTTACTGCAAAACTTATAGCCGTCGCCCTATGCGCTGTAGGTAGGTGGGGGGGCGGGGAGGTAACAGGGCACTAGAATTTTCAAATTCCAATCGAATGAGCCCCTTCCGTAGTTTCTAAGACAACTCCTTCCATAAAAGTTACTTTGGTGAAAAAAAAAAATTGAAAAAACAAACACAGAGAGCCGTCTTCATTCTTTGCTTAGGCAGGGCAAAAGCGCTACCTATGACATTTAAGGATCATAGACAAATAGGAATTTGAATCCGAGGAAGCAAATTATAAATAGAAAAAAAAAAATCCAATAAATCGCTTATTCAAATAATCGGAACGAAAACTAAATTTTAGCAATTTTCGGAAAGAACACGCTCCACCAGGTTTTTTGGGAAAAGCGGTAGCTCCTGGGAAATGAACAGTGAAAATTCTCCTAAGCTAAGGGTGTCCATCTAGACTCTGATGCTTTGAAATTTTTCTAGCCAGACATCTGTGTCGGGACAGCCCCAATTCAGGCGCGTTTTCTATTTTTGTTTGAACCAACCGAATATGATTAGTTTCTGCAGTTTGAAATTCTGCATTTAAAATTTAAGTTTTTGTCTATCAGGAGGTTTTTTGTCACGCTGGTTATCCTCTGTATATATAAGCGGCACTCATTTACACGTGTGGCTAGATTTCCAAGCCTAAACACGTCCCTTTCAAGACATCCATATTTAGACTTGGAAGTCTATCTGGACCCGCATGTGATAATTGCTTCAGTTTCAATCTAAATCAATGTAGTTTTCGTTTTGTCACTTTATCTGCTTTATTTAATGAATTCTATACACCAATGAATTGAGATAATGGGCTTTTTTGCCAGAACCTTGACTCAGTTTTGCAAGTCCGCCTATAATAACAATAATTGAAGCATTTAGTATTGAGCTAGCTATCAAAGGGATTACGCCTGTTTGAACTTTTGAATCGTTTGAACTTGATTCCTAAGCCATGAATTAATTCAGTTACTACAGAAATTGTGCAATCTGATACTTGAATTTATCACACAATCAGATTTTTGGCGTTTTAAATTGAGAAAATTAGATACAATAGCCAAGTGTGGTGTGTAGAGAAAATTGGATATAATTTGCCTGGGCGTTAATTACACTGTTTAGTGTCGAGATGCATGGGGCCGACCTCGCACAGTTTGGACTGATTGTTCACTTGGATACATTAGTGAGGCTCAGCCCTCACTGAGAGATAAGTTTCTTTCACTTTATAATCTTTCATTTATAAGGCATGAATCCTTCGAACATTAAAATCGGTGGTTTATTCCTAGCCAAATTTGCGGGCTATCCCCTCTGACCAGTTCGAACCCTAGAGGTAATGACGACGAATACCGGAGACTGCAAATTTTTTTTTTTTTTGCTACGACAAAAAACACGATCGTCAGCTTGTATCAGTCGCTAATCTTCTTAGTTTTAATGATAATGAGAAGGAAGCATCAACAAAGAAAACTAAGGGTGTAAATTATGCGTTTGACGAGCCAAAAAATTATCCTGATGTTTACCGACAGTTTCTAAAAAAAAGGGCAATATTCGGTAACGGATAGCCAGCTTTCGAATCCCACCGCTAATCTCCGTAGCTTAGTGGCCGCTACGGAGAATGAACTTGCGGCTACAAAGTAAAATCTAGCTGAAGAAATCAAGACAAAAATTGATGAAAAGCTTAAAGATTTGACATCCCTAACTACAGCTAATATTCATGCTAAATTTCCGGTTGAAACGATGGTTTCTGAAATTTATGATGCAGTACACATTGAGTTTCAGCCCAAATTTGAATTAATCGAAAAACATCTGAAAACCTGCATGCAGATGATTGAATTACTACAAAACCGTATTAATCAGCTTGAGCTGAAACTAGATGACATAGAGCAGGAAGGAAGAAATGATTCCGTGCTATTCAACGGTGTCAAACAGATTTCTTCACAAAGTGTTGGTGATGCCATAAAACACGTATTGTTTGTAAAGTTGGGCCTAACTAATATTGCCGTTTCAGACATAGTTAGTGTGAAGCGATTTAGTGTTGGTTCAAATATTGCTCAAAGACCGGATAAAGCTGCCCCTGTCCTCGTTCAGTTCCGATCAAAAGAAATGGCCCGCCATGTATTTAAAGTAAAGAAGCAGCTTATTGGCTCGGAATTGTTTGTTGCCGAGAATCTTACTAAGCGAAAGCGTGATCTTCTGAGCCCATCAAGAGATAAGTTTGGGATTCGCACTGTGTGGTCCGATCAAGGCCGTATTTTTATGCGAGAAACCGATACTGCTCCGATTAGGCGGATCTGGTCTATTGATGACCTTATATAGTATTTTTGCTTTATGTGTTTCAAAATTGTTTTTCTCCCATTCTTCTTTATTTCTTTTCTATTATTCTTTTTTAATGGTATTCTTTTTCGCATTTTTTACGCATATTTATGCTTAATTTATTATTTAGATTCATTATTATCATTTCTTATCCACACAATTTATCTGTCTTCCCTGTTTACTCTTCTTCCTCTTTTTTCATTTTTTTTGTTTTTTTTTTCCTGTTTATACTGAAGTGTTACTTTTTGTTTTTTCTTATGTGAAAAATGGTAACGTCTGATCAAGATCGTTTTAGTCTTCAGGATTATTTATCGAGAGGTATTGCTGATAATGATCGTATAACGAGTGTTAAGCTAAAGCCTATGAGGGAGAGTGATTATATTCGGCTACCGTATAATCGAGATATAAATGAAAAGAGTCTGCGACTATGTTCTTGGAAACTACGAGTTACCTAGATAATTTAGATAGTGTCATCGATTGGACACCTGTATTTTCTGAAGAAGAATCCCCTACGAGAGCACTTGATAATCTAATGACTATTATTTTACCTATTTATGATGCTGCATGTCCCATTAAGATAATGAAAGTGAAGAAACAGGAACCCGATAGGTCATGGATAACAAGTGAAATACTGGAAGAGAGAAATCGAAGGATTGAGCTTTATCAAGGATATCTACAAGATAAAAGTGATGCTTCGTTTAAATTGTTTAAAAAGCAACGCAATTTAGTGAATAACTACGTCGCAAAGCTATGGCTGAATATTATGATATAAAGTTTTCAAATAGTAAAGGAGAATGCTGATAATGGGGGGGGGGGGAGATAAAGTACCACCTGAGGGCTTCACCCGTGAAGATAAGAATGGAAATAGGTTTGGTAGTCTTTTCTCTAATATTGGTTGTGAAGTGCAAAATAGTGTAAAAAATAGATGTCAACAGGTTGAAGAATATATCATATGTGATAATAGAGGTGAGAGTTTTGAATTAGCGTTTGATCCATGTACCCATGATGAACTACTTAAAATAGTTAAATCTCTTAAATCAAGTTCTGCTGGAGTTGACGGTTTATCTCTTCGAGCGTTTAAAGCAATAATGCATTATATACTACCGTGCCTACTCTTCATAATTAATCTGTCACTCGAAAAGGGCAGTTTTCCTGATCAGCTGAAAGTTGCGAAAGTGATACCACTTCATAAAGGTGGCTCTAAAAGGAAAATTGAGAATTGGAGACCGATTTCTATTTCCATTGTTTTCTAAACTACTAGAAAAAGTGGTTGATAATCGTCAATATGGCTTCCTACAGGCTAATAGTTTACTGAATGAGACCCAATTCGGATTTCACAAAGGGCACTCGACAACGAATGCTCTGCAACATCTTATGGGATCACTGAATAGTGGTATAGACAGAGGTGAAACACCATTGTCTATATTTATTGATATTCGCAAAGCATTCGATACAGTTGATTTTCAAACGCTACTAAGTCGGGCGGAGTTGTTAGGTGTCCACGGAAAGTGCCCGAAATACTTTGAAAGCAATCTCACAGGAAGATCTTTCAAAGTAGTCTTGAGTGATGTGAACTCAGCAGCATTTCCAGTGATGTCTGGAGTACCACAAGGTTCAGTGTTGGGTCCACTTTTTTACCTTATCTATGTTGATTTCATTCGTTTTTACCTGAAAGATGTGTGTCTTACCTCGTTTGTGATGATACCGTTTTAACTGTGTTTGCCTCATCTGTGGAGGAGCTGGTGAGAAAAGCCAATCTTGCACTGGAAAGGCTAGAGATCTTTACCTTATTAAGTCTACTGTGCGTAAATGTGCGCAAGACATTTTTAATGGCGTTCTGCAGAGTTGGTACACCACTAGATGTGCATGGACTCGTAACTTTATGTGGTAAACCAATTCAGCAAGTTGATCATCTCCGCTATCTTGGTTTTTATCTGGATTGCCACCTGTCATGGAGATGTCACAGTGACGCTATTTCATCAAGAATCGCCCGTAGGGTTGGCATACTTCGGCGTCTGCAGCACTTCCTCCACAGAGGATACTTCTAACTATATATTATTCGTTGGTTTATCCATATATCTCCTACGGCTGCTTCCTATGGAGCAGCAACTTCTTATCCAACTATAGAAGAGTACAAATTCTACAAAATAAAGCTGTTAGAACAATAGGTAGATATGTCCAGGATGTGCATGACACCTGTGCTTGCTTTACGTCGCTGAAGCTCCTTAATGTCGGACAGATAAGAGATTACCAGGCTGCTGCATTTGCGTTTCGATGTATGAGTGGCCTAGCCCCGGATGTCTTTAAGAGTTTTTACCAAACAAATAGTGATCTGCATAATTATGGGACAAGGCATAGTAGTGATATAGTTGTGGATTTACCTCATGGTACCCGGTCTACATTCTCAATGAAAAACCTGGGTCCAAGTGTATGGAATGGACTACCAGTGAGCATTGGGTTGGCGTAACACGTACCTCACATTAAAAAGAATTTATAAGATTATTTTTTGGGGGATAAATGTTGAATTTTTTTATGGATGGCAAGGTGATTAGAGGAGAAAGGGTGGGTTCGGGAGGTAAGGGTGGAGCTAGGGAGATAAGGGTGGGGCTAGGGAGGTAAGCGTGGGCAGGGGGTAAAGAGGGATTGGGAGGAATGAAAGGGGGCAGGGAGAGTATGTGTATTAATGAGCAAGAGAGATTGGATTTGTTATTACAGGTAAGTAGATATGTGGACTTTCGAGCGAATACAAACCATCATAGGTTTTACCCCGCGCGAAAGTGTTGTATTTTATTTATTTATTTGTGAATGTTGAAACAAAAAAACTTGAACTTGCCAAACATGTGTCAATGACACAGAAAAGTGGCTACTTATTGGATGAATTTTTCAATAGGTCGTAGAAACACATGTTTTCAAGTGAAAACGTACCAGTCTGAAGCTAGGGTAAAATAAATTATGCTCAGATTTTATCCTCTTCCGTCAACTAAAAATAATAATCAACTAAAAGAAAATTTGCTATGTAAAAATGGTAGGCTATACTAAATCGTTTGCTTCTATTAATTTTTTTTGATTTCTTTAAGTTTAAGGAAATCGTCCGAGTATTATATTAAATGGCTTGGCTTTACACGAAGAGCAAACTGACTGGTTTATAATTCAGTAATAGGAAAAAAAAATTACAATTTACTAATGATTTTGAACTAAAGTGCAAATGTTGCTACTAAGGTATGAATGACTTGGAATAGCAAAATAAATAACTAAGACAAATAATACGAAATCCTTACTTGGAATTCGACAGGATGAAAATCAAATCAGTACTCCTTCTGTTTATGCCTCCGGGACAAGAGTTACGACACATAAACTGAAGCCTGGCAAATCCAAAGTCTGTACCAGGCTGAGGTTGAGGAAACTTGAAGCACACAGCTTTTGCACCATCACTAATGTACTGTACATTTTTTATTCCATCAGCTCTGATAACATGCTCAGGATGCGGAAAAGCTAAAACAACAGTGATATTTTAGCAGAACTGAGGCGATAATATAGAGCAAAAGGGAAAACAATACTGTCACCATCCGATAAATTGGATCAGGAAACCCGATCCTCAAGAAGTGGATATTGTCAAACCCGAAACATTTCAAAAACCATAAATCCCAGTCAATGAATATTATTAAACTTGAACTGGCTTAACAAACCTGATCACTGGGTAAAGAAGCAATCAATTAAACTCAAGATACTTTTAACTTTGACGGATATTGCACTTGTTTCAAGTGTGGTGCGGCTTTTCTATCAAACTTTTGGGAAACGTTTTCTCACATTTTGAGCAAACGAACAAAAACCAACAAAAAAAATATTATAGAAACAAACAGTGCAGAAAGAATACCAACTGTAAATCTTCGAATTGGGGTTTTTGTCATTTTGTTTTTAATCCAATTTGTTTCATTCGCATTTGCGTAAAAGCGTTTCATCAACTTAAAGTAAGGAACAATACTAGAACTTAAAACGAACAGAAATTATCAAATACTAGCTGTTGGGGTGGCGCTTCGCGCCACCCCAACACCTAGTTGGTGGGGGCGCTTCGCACCCCCCCCCAAGCCCCCCCGCGCGCGTAAGTCGTTACGCGCCATATTAGTTACGCGCCATTGTAGTTGTGTCCCTATGTCCCACCTGTGAATATATATATATATATATATATATATATATATATATATATATATATATATATATATATATATATATGTATATATATATATATATATATATATATATATATATATATATATATATATATATATATATATATATATATATATATATATATATATATATATATATATATATATATATATATATATATGTTTTTAACTACGTAAAACTTGCGAATATACAACATTCTTTGCTGTCCCATTGTCTGTGCATATAAATAGATTGTCAGGTTTACCGACTCTTGAACATGCAACATATAATGGTCCATGGGAAAACAATCCGTATTCAGATCTATACCTCATGATTCTAATGATTGCCCTTGAGCTTTGTTGATGGTGATTGCTAATCGACCATTCCCTGAGTCGCCATCGTCATTTATATATCCCCCTGTGCACCCCGGCGTCCCCTTTGTAGTTATGTCCCTGTGTCCCGGTCGTCATTTATATTCCCTGTGTCCCGGTCGTCATTTGTGTCCCGGTGTTCCAGTCTGTGATTTCTCTTTGAGTGTCCCGGGCGTCATTTATATTCCTTGTGTCCCGGTGTCCCGGTCGTCATTTATATCCCCCTGTGCCCCCCGGCGTCCCCATTGTAGTTGTGTCCCTGTGTCCCGGTCGTCATTTATATTCCCTGTGTCCCGGTCGTCATTTGTATCCCGGTGTCCCGGTCTGTATATACATTCGTTTTTTAGTTTTGTTTTTCTCCTTTATTTTTTTCCTTTTTTCTTTTTTTTCTTTTTTAGTTTATTTAGATTTTTAGATTTTTTAGTTTTTTTATTAGTTTTTAGTTTTTTTGTAGTTTTTACCATTTTTTACTTTTTTATATTTATTAATATTTTTTTAGTTTTCTTTTTCTCTTATTTTTCAGTTTTTTCCTTTTTTTTAGTTTTTTGTTTTTTAGTTTTTAGTTTTTTTTGTTTTTTACCTTTTTTTAGTTTTTTTAGTTTTTTTAGTTTTTTAGCTTTTTTAGTTTTTTTATTAGTTTTTAGTTTTTTTTAGTTTTTTACCTTTTTTTAGTTTTTTTTAGTTTTTTTAGTTTTTTAGCTTTTTTAGTTTTTTTATTAGTTTTTATTTTTTTTGTAGTTTTTGCCTTTTTTTATTTTTTTCAGTTTTTTTTTAGTTATTAGATTTTTACCTTTTTTTAGTTTTTTTTAGTTTTTTAGCTTTTTTAGTTTTTTTTTCTTTTTAGTTTTTTTTGTAGTTTTTACCTTTTTTAGTTTTCTTCTTCTTTTGTATTAGTGTGAAATAATTCAGACGTCATATGCGGACAAACATGACGTCACCTGATCCACAGATCCACAGATCCACACACAGACAACTTATTTTTATATATATAGATATGACAAGAGTGGTCCTCTTCAATACCTCGCTCTTAACGCTAAAGTTTGACTTTTTGTTCTATTTATTTAAGAATGACTCCTGAAACATATGACCCAATTAATTAGAATAATAAGCTTTAAAGTTCCAAAATAAAGCTTTACCGTCAAAAGAGAAGCATTGAGGAGGGGGTGCCCCACATCATATACGGAATAATTTCTGTTTGTTTGCTCCTTACTTTCAGTTGAAAAGAAAATGTCTGTATGATCCCCAATAGCAAATATTATATATAAACAATGTGCAAACTTCGTAGCCTGCAGCCCTTTTCCGGGGGCTCTAGGGAGTCAAATCATCCTCAAATACATAGTTTTAGATATTTCGAACATGTTGAACAAAATACCTATCTCAAAATTCTTATTAGACAACTTTGAGAAAAAGAGACGTGGGAAAGGGGCTAGCTGCTCTCACAATATTTTTGGTTACTTAAAAAGGGCAATAGAACTTTTGATTTCCGATCAAATTATCCCTCTCCCGGTCTTCTAGGACCAGTGGTTCGACACTATCATCCCTGAAAAAAAAAACACAAATAAATAAAGACACATCCGGGATCTTGCTTCCTGCAAAAATATTCAGAATTTGATATTTTATACATAGGAGCTTGAAACCTCCACAGTAAGGTTCTCTGATATGCTGATGGTGCTATTATCATTAATACCACTTGATTCTTTAGGGGCGTTTCCCCCCTTTTCAAAAACAGCAAATTTTTGAAAAAAATTTCAAAATTTTCAAAATTCAAAAATTTTTCTCAGGATCTTAACTTTTGATGGGTAACATTGAACTTCATGAATTTCGTATATTTTATATAAGCATCAAAATTCCCTTGTTATCAAGACTTTGTTTCAGTTACTATTGATTCCAACGCTCCTTATTTACAGTTCGTTACAAAAAAACTGTTAGAAAGAGCATATATTTATATTGCTGCCATTACAGTCAAGGACCCCCGATAAAGAAAGATTGCTAGAAAATAGTTACCAGACTTCAGCGAGCTAGAGAAGGTTTGAATACGGAATCTAGGGCAGAAACAAGCACTGAAAATGAATATCTGGTGGCGCATTCAAAATTCCTTGCGCCAAAGGCAAAGAGGGCGTATTTGCGGAACTAGGGAACAAACAAAGATAGGGTATATTTTTATTCTGGGGAGCTTTTTGGAGCATTTTGTCTGGTAGAATATTTCTCCAGGAGTGCCATTTTAGATCCAAATCCACAAAGGAGGGATTTCAAGAGTGGAGGGGGAGTATTACCTTTCCACTGTACTTTTAACGTTTACTTTGCCCTAATTTGCACTTGCAAGCATTAATAATTCACGCGTTCTTTAGCTGATCGATATTTGCGTGAAAAAGCTATACTCTGTGCAATACTAAGTATCTTTGCAATTTCTATCCCCTCCCCCCACCCGAACTCCTCCGATGTGATTCAGATCTTTCAACGCTCGGACAACCTCTTTGCGCTACACTTAAGCACCTAGCAGAAATTTTACGAAAACGCTACCTAGCAATGCAATCTCATTCCATGACTGTCAGTACCGTCAATTTGTTGATAATCGAAGATTTATATAAATTTTAAAGCCAACAAAGAACTGACTATCACAGACAAGATGTATATTTATTATTACTCAAGAAGTTCAAAGAATTAATTTTATATGATATCTATATCATTTGAGTATATATTAAAAATTTTCCTTGTAAGTGCATCAAAGATAGCTAGCTTTTTTAGGCCAAGGGCTTGGTTCTGAATGTTTCATTAACTGTTAGACTTCTCCAGTACTGGTATAATGATAACAAGGACATACTTTGGGCATCTGAGACAGCCTAGGACAATAAATAGTAGTCATAGGTAGTTTTGTTTTTTTAAAGCTTGTGTATGGTCTCTAGTTACAGAAACACTATAGGGCTAATAAGATAAATGCTACATTCAATTTTTCCTTTAAATGTTTTGTACTATGCGCTAGTAGTTGTTGCCCATAACATAGCCCAGTCCTAAGCTATTTAACATTTTTTTTTTGCTTTATTGGGTAACATGAGTGAACTGTTGATTGTCAATAAAAAAGAATAAGGGCGACCCCTCAAAATTACCAAACCTACATATAGGCCTGTAGGCCTATAGGCTATATTTACCCCATGCAGCAAAACTGGTGATTATGCAGTAGCATGGAAAAAACTATGCTACTACACTATGTAGTGTAAAAACTATGCTACCCTACTATATTCACAATAGAAAAAAGTAAGAGAACAATGTTTATTTTTCCCAAAGCATTTAATCCTAGGCTACGCTATATAGGCTACCAAAGTCAACATGCTGCATAGATTTAATTTCACTTGACTACTATTGAAAGAGGTTATTTCTCATCAAAAGGCATTTATAATGTAAAATAAAGTCAATTTGAACAATAGACCCTCAAAATGATCCAATTTTTGCGTGTACCCTAGGGCTAATAAGGATTTTATTGTTTTTATTTTAACTTGACCCAGAAAGTCTGATCTTTGGTAAAAGCCTTTCGATAAAATCATAGTTTGGGGTCTTTTTGCTATCTAGGAATATATTATTGTTGAGTTGGGTGAACAAAACTCTGAGGAATGCTTTGGAATGTCAATGATCTCCCTGGAAGATATTTTGAATCACCTGCCTTCATTTTTCCCCCATCTAGTGGACACGGACCTTCGCAAAATAAAAATTCTGCTCAAAAGAGGCGCAAGAAATTTGTTTTAGCCTTGCACTTTTGCTCAATCCCAATTTGTAAGGCTTTAAATTTAAAGATCTGTAAGTCTATTTCTTAAATTTAGGATAAAACCTCCAATATTGCTTAAAATTCTACAGAAATAGCACAAATTTAATTTAAGAAAAAAAAACAGTGAAAGCTCAAAATAAAGGTAAAAGGGTTTTATCGGAATTCAGATAGGTTTTGTCATACCTGTCATATATACAATCTTCTAGACCCGAGAAAAAAGAAAAGGGTAGACAGGATATCTTGGTAGTCCCTTCTCAAGGCAAATTTTTGGCCATTCATTTATTTCTGTAAGTTCCATTCACCTAACTCAACAACTTCCCAAAGTAAAAAGAAGCCCTTAGACTAGAATCTTACTGAGACTTTGGGACATGTTTTTTTTTCGGTAGTGAATAAATCAAGCCCCAAAGAGTTTATTAAACTCACTAATTTTTAAAATCCAAGGTAAATTGGGAAGATTTAATTTTATTTTCCAATTTCTATCTGAATGGTCTTGCTAATGGATCAACCAATTGATTATCTTATAAGATAAATAAATGTTCAAATGGACTGCTTTAAAGAAAATAAACTAAACAATTTTGGAAATTTAAAAGCTAATTAATGCTTTGTTTTCGTTTAAAGTATCAATCATCAAGGGGAAAACAGGACAATTTTTTGCTGATTACATACCTGGTTGTGGAAAATGTCCCTAGTACATTCCAATTAGGCATAATTTATTTGGCAAAATTAGTTTTTAAAAACTGAAATATATTTTTCAATTTCATTTTATTTCCTTCTATATATATAAAAATAAGTCGTTTGTCTGTGTGTCTGTCTACTGACGTCATGTTTGTGTGTCGACTGACGTCATGTTTGTCGACTGACGTCATTATAAGGATTGAGCATTATTCCGTCATGAAGTTGTTTGTCGACTGACGTCATGTTTGTCGACTGATGAAATTACAGACCGGGACACCGAGACACAAATGACGACCGAGATACCGGGAATATAAATGACAACCAGGACACTCAAAGAGAAATTAAAGACTGGGACACCGGGACACAACTAACGACCGGGACACAGGGAATATAAATGACGACCGGGACACAGGGACACAACTACAACGGGGACGCCGGGGGGCACAGGGGGGATATATAAATGACGACCGGAGGACACAACCACAATGGCGCGTAACTAATATGGCGCGAAAAAAGCTAAAAATGAAAAAACCTAAAAAGAAAAAACTTTAAAAAAAGGAAAAACTTAAAAAAGGCAAAAAACTAAAAAGAAAAAAATATAAAAAAAGAAAAACTAAAAAAGAAAAACTACAAAAGAAACTATATCTGTATATATAAAAATAATTTGTATGTATGCAAGTTTGTTTGTTTGTGGGTTTGCATATGGCGTCATTATAAGTATATAAGGGTTTGTATATGAGGTCATTATAAGATGACATTACAGACCGGGACACCGAGACACAAATGACGACCGGGACACAGGGAATATAAATGACGACCAGGACACTCAAAGATAAATTACAGACCGGGACACCGGGACACAAATAACGACCGGGACACAGGGAATATAAATGACGACCGGGACACAGGGAATATAAATAACGACCGGGACACAGGGATACAACTACAACGGGGACGCCGGGGGGGCACAGGGGGATATATAAAGGATGACGGGGACACAGGGAATGTTTGATTAGCAATCACCATCAACAAATCTCAAGGGCAATCATTAGAATAATGAGGTATTAGATCCTAATATGGATTGGTTTTCCCATGGACAATTGTATGTTGTATGTTCAAGAGTCGGTAAACCTGACAATCTATTTATGTGCACAGACAATGGGACAGCGAAGAATGTTGTATATTCGTAAGTTTTACGTAGTTAAAAAGATATATATATATATATATATATATATATATATATATATATATATATATATATACATATATATATATATATATATATATATATATATATATATATATATATATATATATATACATATATATATATATATATATATATATATATATATATATATATATATATATATATATATATATATATATATATATATATATATATTCACAGGTGGGACACAGGGACACAACTACAATGACGCGTAACTAATATGGCACGTAACAACTTACGCGCAAGGGGGGGGGCGAAGTGCCCCCACCAACTAGGTGTTGGGGTGGCGCGAAGCGCCACCCCAACAGCTAGTTTTCTATAATAATTATCTGTAAATAAGAATCCTGTTATAATATTGGCTTGAATTTTAATTGGACATTAATTCTAAACCAATTTTGTCCAATGTCCAATTTTAATTGGACATTAATTAATCTTTAGCTGTGCTTTTTTTTGTCACATCTTCTTCCCTCTTTTTTTTGCTTCTCCTTTTCGACAGCTTTCTGCTGTCTCTACCCAAGTGTTCGCGATTTGTTGCTCTAAAAGTTTTATATATTTTTTCAGACGGAGGCTATTG
Organism: Artemia franciscana; assembly: GCF_032884065.1. NCBI lineage: Eukaryota > Metazoa > Arthropoda > Branchiopoda > Anostraca > Artemiidae > Artemia > Artemia franciscana. The sequence goes on along the minus strand of NC_088863.1, from coordinate 46,276,037 downwards.
TCAGGAGAAGACTGAAATTTGTTTCAAGTCCTAAGAGAAGAAAAAGACTTGATTTTGCTTTATGCACTTTATGCCAGAGCAAGATGTCTGAAACAGTTCATGCTTTTTTAGGGCTAGCTAAGATTCAGACAAAGAATACTTCATTTTTCTTAGAATTTAAGCAACTTTCTTCTGAAGTGGGAAATAAAGTTTTCTTTCTAAACTAACCGAAATGGCATCCCTCATTTCAGAAGAAAACGTTTAAGAGAACTGCCATGTGAAAAACTGGAGCCAGGTAGTGTCAGTGACAAAAGAAGAGATACCAGATCTAGTAAAAATGGTTGTTTTGATTACAAACTCCATTATTTGTTTTGCGTAAAACCTGGTAGCCAGAAGAGGAGACATGACATGTTAAGGTCTCTCTTAACCACAAGTGAGTTTTAAATATTGTTAGCAAAACAGAGGAGCTTTCTGCCGAAGAGCCAGACGCCTATCATCGATGCAAGGATGTTGATCTTGATGCCCGCGGGTCTAAGTACCACAATAAATGTTTGCAGCGATTTCTTTTAAGAAAACCAAAAGAGGTAAAAGTGGACTTTTAAGCTCCTTATTCGACCACATGATTGGCCCTACTTTAAGAGCCAGAAAAGTATAGGCGACTGGTGAAGTGTATGAAAAGTTTTCTGTTCTGTTTATTCAGCATGGGTTTGAACCGGACAGCAAAAAAAAAGAAAAGAAAAAAGAAACAGGCTTTCAGTGAATAAGAAGGCACAAGAGACATTATTTTGGTAGTTCATTTTGTCTATATAGAGAAACGATTGGACCAACTTACTTCTGCCTGAAAGAGGCTGTCTCTCCTGGGACAGTTGCTAAGCAAGTGAAAAAGTTTACTCCGGAGGTGTCTTTGAGCACTGTAGTTGTTTATGATGATGACCATCAGCTAATGAAGAAGGGTCAGAAAGTGACACGTCTGATGAGAGCTCATCAGGAAGAAATACGAGATCAGCTAGTAGGACTTTTGTAATCGTAAAAACAACACCAGAAAACACATATCAATCAAGTGACAGGCGGAGCTTTTACTATGTCATGAAGAGGCTAAAAAAAATATGTAAAATTTGGCTTAAGACTGCAGGGCTGAGACAGACTGTACCGAAAGAGAACTTTTCCGAAAGAGCTAACTCTGTTGTTCCACTCCTTCTGCATAACACCCTGGCATTCTTACTCGGAGATTTTGCTGAACATCCTGGAAATACATTGTAATCATTTGCAGGAGGTTAAATAAAGTGATGGTTACCATGTCATCTGTTATCAGTGGCATATGTAAGGGGAAGGGGGCAAAGGAAGCCATGCCCACATCCCCCTAAAGGTTTGAAAAATGGGAGTAACCAAGAAAAAGTAGTGACATTAAAAAAAAATGACAAATTTTCTCATTTCTACAGTTTTTCCTTTCATTTAAGCAGTATTTTCATTACTTGGCTATCGTACAATGAGCCTCTGGCGAAACAGATTCAAGCGTTCGCTGCTATCCATGGTGTTGCCTAGATGAGTTTTTAGGAGGGAGGGGATCATAGAGTTGCAAAAATATCAACCGTTTCAGAGAAATACCTCTAAGAGCTCAGTGAATGAGAATATTTGACTGCTTTTGCGTCAATTTTTTTTTTTCACAGGAAGAAACATCAGATGGGAAGTCCAGTCACTCCACCACTAGCATTGTTAACAGCCACGCTCATCAGCAGATGCCAGTGATCAGGTCAAGCTTCCGTTGAGATGGCCCCAAAATGTTGCACTTCCCCAGTCAATTACTTTGACACCTGATTAGTTCGGACGATCTTACTTGAAGAAGAGGATACGAGCTCCTATATTAGTTAAAGGACAATTTATGAGTCGAGTGAGATATCGCTTCTTCCCTTGTACTTTACATGGGTTCTGTGTAGAGCGGCACCGACAGAGTTCTTTGACATTGACTGTGACTCTGAAACTGCTCCTGGGTTCAAAATGTTCTGTGCAGCACTTAGTTCATCAGCCACTTTGCCAAACACTCAAGTTGGTTACCTCCCAGTAATACCTTAGCCACCAACTAACCAATAACCCAGTCGTTGTTGTCAGTCGCTGTTTAAACATTTCGACGGACTGCACAGTTTCTGCAATTACCCTACACTGTAGCGACTTGCGACTTAGCAATATGCGAGATTATATCAGCATTGCAACTTCAGAACCGCGACAAGTATCGGGATGTGATTTGAAAGCTAGGAGGGTTACATCTGAAGATGAACTATCTTGGTGCTGTTGGTCTGATAATGGGGTGCAGTGGATTTGAAGAAATTGTGTTTAAGTCTTGGATCCTTTTAGAAGGAACGATTAGAAAAGTTATGACTGGAAAGCTGTATTACCGTGCCTTTTTCGTACATGTCATCAAGCTTGAAGCTATCATCCAACTATATTGAGGAGCATTTGAGAATGTTTGCGAAGGTTAGGAACATGATGGTTGTGTAAGAATTCTTGAAGAGCTTAGCAATATACTCTTCAGCGATCTAAAATTTTTTACAATTTTGCTGGTGTTGTTGAAGCAGTCAAGAAGAAACTAGAGCTTTTGTCTTCATAGCTGGAGAAATTTGAAGGCTCTCGTGACAGTAATCGAAATCACAAGTTTTGGAAGCAATAAAAGAAGATGATATTTTTTTCTGGCAGTTCCATCATGGTGGGCGCTCTGGCTACTGGTTACTAACCACCTTCTAAGTGCCAAGTTAATGCTACCATTCAATGTAGCTGCAGGCCATCACAAGTAAGCAATCTGTCTGATACAGTACATCTTGGAGATAAGGTGCCTGCCAGATGAAGTGCAAGAGTTATGTTAGAGTGGTCTATTCAATGTGAAAAGGCGACCAGACTCGTTTAACCCTGTGCCACCGGATCATACTGTTGAGTCCACCATAAATCTTGATTCGAAAAGAAATTCTAGTGTGGTTGGTGTTACAACAAACCAACTAGCAGTCGCTAAGTGGATTAATCCCCTACGTTTTGTTGCATCAGTTTCGTCTGCTTTGTATGACTTTATTAATATGAATGAAACTTCAGAGCTTGATTCTCCGCATTGCGAAGATAGCCCCAAATTTATAAAAAAGCAGATGATGCTTGTAAAAACGGCATTGCAATATCACAGAGACCCCTTTACTACAAGAGGACATTCTTATGAATGTGATTACCAATGAGCAGGCCTGTCTATCGGTTGCGAGCTCCTTACTTGCAACTGAGGAACGAGGATTTGAAGCTGTAGCCAAGTATGTCAAAGGAGATGGAAAAGCCTTTTCAAAAGTTAAAGTAACCCCAACGGATGTGGCTTCAAGAAAATCGGGAGAAAAAACGAATGCTGTTGGACAAATTGCTTTTTTTAGAGCTTATGGCAGTGAAGAGAATCCTGTGTGGGACAGATTCCAGCACTGATAGTGGCTTGAAACAGCGTAGAAATAATCTGAGCTTTGAGCTCGTTTCATATGCTCCTTCAATTTTTGAGCTCAGGGATTCTATGTTGCCGCTTCGAAGTGGCGTTAAGTCTAACGTGCTAGACTCTCTAAGAGAGGCCAGTGTCTTGCGTGAATGGCCTGAAAAACCAAACTTTGAAGTGGAACGTTGCTTGTATTGGCGTGAAGCCTTTGTTGTCCACTTCACGCCACTTTTTCGTCAAAAGTAACTAGCTGAACATGAAACCGTCAAAATATATGACATGCGGTTGCTTAAAGTCGTGTTGAAAGGGATGCCTGCAACAGCAGGTGAAATTCATATTGTGGATGACAGGTATGACGGAATATTTGGTCACACTGATCCAAATGGAGGCAGTATATTTCTGAAGGACTGTAGTGAGTGTCACCAGCTACATGGATGCTGCTCAACAGCATAGTCCTTCTCGACGAGCTCAAAAATTGTAAACTGGACAAAGATTGTTGCAAATACAAAGAGCAAAGCAAATTTGATGAAAGCAATTTATGAAACATGGGATGCAAATGGATTTAAATATATAAGCAGCTTAAGTACTATCGACACCTTGCGTGTATGGCTGTCTGTAGGATTTGAAGACAGGATGAGAGCTGTATGTTTAAGCCATGAGGTTGATTCACTGAGTTTCGAGGAGATTCTGCGTAGCACACATGAGGAAGGGGACACGAGAATGGCTCGGCACATTGCCTTTTGCTTCAGAAACGGCTTTCAAAGGGAGAATCTTTGCGCTAATGACATTGATACAGTTTTAATACTAGTGGACTAATTCCCTCGTCTCCTAAACCTTTTTCCTGGGGAGAATCTTGTGCCTCAACTCTTCGTGAGGTTTTCAAATTATTATGTCCCCGTTGATTTTTCATCCCAGAGAACAGAGAAGCAAATATTGAACTCCCTGACGTTCATTCACTGCATTTCGGGGTCCGACACAACGAATTACTTTTTCTGCAAAGGAAAACGAACATTCTTAGCGTCCGCCAAGAAGAGCGGTCTGTACATGGAGATTCAGTGTACAATACAGAAGTTGAGATATGAAACTTTCACAGAAGCCAGTATGTTCTCCTTCCAAGATGTTACCAGAAAGTATGATAATTAGCGCTTATGGAGATGGATCCTAGTCAGTTTCCCTCAGTGATTTACGAGTACACATGCACCCTCGTAAGAAGGAGTTGAAAGCATTGCCTCCTACAGAAGGGGTCTTTATGGAACACTGTAAGAGTTCTTACTATCAGCTTACAATTCAGAAGGCCTCACTGATGGCAATACCATGTCTGCAAAGCCCTTTGAATTATGGATGGCAATTTTCTGGACAAGATATTGTTCCTGTTGTTTCGAGCGCTTTCTTGCTTCCGTCGGGATATTCACAACTCTTTTGAGAGTGTAGCAAAAAGTGCACCAAGAACTGTAAATGCCTTCCTAGATTTTGTGATGTTTTGTGTGCTTGTGCCGAAAAGTGTGATAGTTCGCATGAAGAAGTATAACATATGCGTAATTTGTGGTAATTTTCTTAGATTCTTTTCTTTCTCTTTTTTTTTATCAAAAGCTCTAATTCTGAAGCAGTTTTTTTTTATTTTGGACACCACTAACGGATGGAGTTGCAAAGGTGTTGTCACCTTCCTATGCAGCCCCAATTGCAATGTTCCTCCCCATTTGAACCTAACCCTAATGCAAGTACAGGAGTTTCTGAGGCCACCACTTAGGTATGTTTAAATAGGAAGCTAGATCTTATTGTGCTCATCATTTTTTCTTTTCTCTCTCGCTACCTTATTCTGTTTCACATTCTTAGTTCAAACAGAAAATATAAATTAAAACAGGAAATATAGCTGATGACGTCATCAACTATGCAAGTTAGGTGATATCTCCTTTGGTGCGCAAAATCTTCATTACACCCGCCTATATTAGTTTTCAGCAACCAAATCTGTCCTTGACTAATTATCCTTAAACCTTCTTTAGCTCGTTGAAGCCTGTGATATTAGAACTTTGTTGGTTGGGTCCCAAGCTATTATGATGGGAAAAGGTTGCTGTCCTCCTACCAAATCAAAATAGGTTAAAGTTTTAATCCAAACGTTTGGATAAATAAAACGCTTTTAAACATCAACGCAGGATATTCACTGCATTCTGGCAAGTTTTCCCGTAAAGTAAAAGTTAAACTTTAGCGAAATTAGGAAAGGGTTGGTTGAGTGGGAACCTCATTCCACACTTTAAACGTAATGTTTGTTTTAAGTTTTAATGTTGTTACTTGTATTAAAGTAAAGAAGGATGTGTTTTTTTTTTTTTTCAATCTTTTATCCAATACGAAAAAAAATGAAAAACGAGAAACAATGTAAGCATGAATATTAGCCGAGATCTGACAAAAAAAGCATATTACAGGACACAAAATGAGAAATAAAACAATGGAGTCCGAGTGTTATAATTGTAGAAGAACAATCCAAGAAAAGGTAAGAAATCCAAGGTAAGTTACTTTCTAACGATGACATCTACTAAGCTTCAAAGTTTTGGTTCTCTTTTTTAAGGTTTTTGACTTCTCGTGATCCCTTGTTTTTTATTTAATTTTTTTTCTTTTTAGTTTTTTTTTTCTTTTTTAGTTTTTTAGTTTTATTAGTTTTTTCTTTTTTTTCTTTTTAGTTTTTTTAGTTGTTTACCTTTTTTAGTTTTTTATATTTTTTGCTTCTTCATCTTATTTTTCTTCTTTACTGCTCAGTTTTTTTCCGGAACGTGCCCCAGCAACACGTGTGCAAGGTGCTAATTTTTAACTGCGTAAAACTTGCGGATATACAACTGGTAATTCCTCGACATCCATTCTTTGTTTATTTTCTCTTTCAGCTGCAAGCCAGGTTTCGCGTAGCTCTTGTAATACATCGACACGCTTTCTTTTGGTAATTTCTATCTGAGCCTCAAGCCTAACCCCCCCCCCAAGCAAAACGTATGCAAGGTGTTAATTTTTTACTGCGTAAAACTTGTGGATATACAACATTCTTCGCAGTCCCATGGTCTATGCATATAAATAAATCGTCCGGTATACCGACTCTAAAACATGCAACATATAATTATCCATGGGAAAAACAATCCGTATTAAGACCTATACGGTATTTTTCTAATGATTGCCCTTGAGCTTTGTTGATGGTGATTGCAAATGCTAATTGAATTGGGAATTGCAATCTTTTAAATTGAAAAGGCAGATCCATTGGAATCACGGGAATGCAAGGAATAAGAACAGCCTCGCCCTCGGAAGGCATGTTTTTTTATGGCAAGTCACGTGCCGTTGCGAAGCTTTGGTGGGTTAATATTTAGCAACAGTATTATTGGTAAGCCTAGAGATCGAGGGAATTTAAAAATTCTGATGGATAGTTAACCACTTCATTTGATTCCAGAACTGTGTCGACTGACTTGTAAATGACTGCCTGGCCTCGAATCTTCGTCAGAATAATATTGTTGATTTCGTGGACGTCTTTGTTCTTGGCTGCCAGAATCGCTCATTCACTTAGCTATTTATGATTTTTATAAGCCAAAGGGTTTGGAATTTCCTCGCAGATCTTGCAATGATCGGCCAAGAGCCTCGAGCCATTGTGCACTCGTCCCAAACAATAAGTTTGCATTGCTGCAATACTTCACCCATCCCAGATGATTTGGAAATGTTGCACGTGAGAGTTTCTGTAGACTGCATGTTCAGAAGCAATTTCAAGGCGGAATGAGCAGTTATTTCACCAAGCAACAACGTTGCAGCTCGACGCAAGGGCCAACGCTGTCATTTTTGGATCGAAATAGATGACGTAAACTGAACATTCTTAATCTGGCCCTTTCTCTTTGAGTCGTAAGCCTGGTTTTGCGTTGCTCTGATATTTCCTAATTATTCACGCATTGCTTTTTTTAATACACCGACACGTCTTCTTTTTTTACTATCTGTATCAACCGCAAGACTGGTTTCGCATTGCGAACATGACATCATTTGTAGATTTTTATCTTTTTTTTCAGTTTTTTCCTTTTTTAGTTTTTTTTTTTTTAGTTTTTTTTATTTTTTTTAGTGTTTTTCTTTTTAGTTTTTTTTACCTAATCTAGGTTATTTTAATTTTTTCCTTTTCAGTTTTTTTAGAAGATAGTTTTTAATTCTTAAAGTTTTTTTTTAGTTAGTTTTCTTATGTATATTGCCGTAATACTTAGTGACAGACAGACGGACAGTACATTTTTATATATATAATATAGATAGATACTAGATGTTGGGGTGGCGCTTCGCGCCACCCCAACACCTAGTTGGTGGGGGCGCTTCGCACCCCCCAAGCCCCCCGCGTGTAAGTCGTTACGCGCCATATTAGTTACGCGCCATTGTAGTTCTGTCCCTGTGTCCCACCTGTGAATATAGATAGATATATATATATATATATGTTTTTAACTACGTAAAACTTGCAAATATACAACATTCTTCGATGTCCCATTGTCTGTGCATATAAATAGATTATCAGGTTTACCGACTCTTGAACATGCAACATAAAATTGTCCATGGGAAAAACAATCCGTATTCAGATCTACACCTCATTATTCTAATGATTGCCCTTGAGCTTTGTTGATGGTGATTGCTAATCGAACATTCCCTGGGTCCCCGTCGTCATTTATATATCACCCTGTGCCCCCGGCATCCCCGCTGTAGTTGTGTCCAGGTCGTCATTTATATTTCCAGTATCCCGGTCGTCATTTGTGTCCCAGTGTCCCAGTCTGTAATTTCTCTTTGAGCGTCCCGGTCGTCATTTATATTCCCTGTGTCCCGGTCTTTAATTTATCTTTGAGTGTCCCGGTCGTCATTTATATCTCCCGGTCGTTATTTGTGTCCCAGTGTCCCAGTCTTTAATTTCTCTTTGAGTGTCCCGGTCGTCATTTATATTCCCTGTGTCTCGGTTTTTAGTATTCTTTTTCTCCTTTATTTTTCAGTTTTTTTTCCTTTTTTAAGTTTTTTTTTCTTTTTCAGTTTTTAGTTTTTTTAGTTTTTTATTAGCTTTTAATTTTTTTTCTTTTTAGTTTTTTTTTTGTAGTTTTTACCTTTTTTTATTTTTTTTTGCTTTTTTTCTTTTTTAGTTTTTAGTTTTTTACCTTTTTTTAGTTTTTTTAGTTTTTTTCAGTTTTTTTGTAGTTTTTACCTTTTTTAGTTTTTCTTCTTCTTTTGTATTAATGCTAAAGCCAAGGTTCGAACCTGGAACCTCTCGGACCTAGAACCTGGAACATAACGCTTTACCAACTCAGCTACTTCGGCTTGAATACATTCGTTTTTGAATTGGTATATGATGAAATAATTCAGACGTCATATGCGGACAGACAGACAGACACACAAACAAACAACTTATTTTTATATATATAGATATGTATACAAAAGAAGAAAACAAAATATAGGTACATAAATTTCGTCGTCCTTAAGATATGACTAAAGAGCAAATAGTAATCAAATAAATACACAAGAATAAACAATAGCTAAGCATACAGACAAGGGAAGATTAGTAATTCTTACATGAGTCAACACGATCAGTAATTGTATGAAATGGGCATCGAGCAACGACATCCTGTGAAAACTGAAATTCAGAAAACTGAAGCTGAACTCGAACGTAAAGGTTCTCAAAAACACGCGGAGCACAGCCTGTTACCTTAAGGTTAAACGGAATTGCATTGCCATCTTTCACATACAGACGCTTCAAAACAGATGAGTGCTATAAAAGTGAACAATTTAGTTTATTAGAATACAAAAAATCATTTGATGCAGTAGCAGCTGCACCGCAGTAAATAGCAAATCACAGCCCGTAGCAGCCAAAAATATATATATTTTCCACATAAAAAAGTGTCATTTTCTGTTACTTATTGCAACAAGACAGCAATTTTAGCTCAAATAAAAAAAATTAGATCGTGTAAATTCTAAGATACTTGACTTAGGTCTCTTGCCGGGTGCTGCTCGGTGTAGTGACGTCTGGCTCCTCCATCCACTTTGATTCAGTGCGAGTGTTTATGCTTCACTCGGTCTGATGTTTGCCATCGCCAGAAACTCGGAGAGGCTGTCGGACCATCGTTTCTTCGGTCGGCCGCAGGGTAGTTTCAAACCGGCTTCCGTAGGGTCAAAATCAAAGATCGTCTTAGTGGGTAAGTGCAAGGGCATTCCGATTAGGTGTTTGAACCATTGTCAGGTACGCTCAGCTGCTTGGGTAGAAAACCAAGACTGCTTGGTGAGCTACAGCGGCTTCTCATATGCTCATGAAATCAAACTATCTTAAACCTTCGGTCCTTCTCAGGCTCGTCGTCTGGAATACATCGATGGCCTTAGTGTCGTGGTTGATGCATGCCATGTTTCAGGTCCGTAAAGCATTACCGAACCGACGAAGGCTTTGAAAACCCGCAGTTTAGTTGAACGACTGATGTTCGGTCTTCATCGAAGGTGGCGGTTCAGCCTACCCGTGGCAGAAAACACTTTGGATATCCTTGCTTGCAGCTCGGAGAGAGGCGATCCATTTGAGGAAATTGTAAAGCCAAGGTAGGTAAACATTTCGACAAATTTAATGTTAGTTTTTCCATATAGAGTAACTGGTGAATTGCAACAGGAGGAGACGGGTCTACAGGCATATTTGTCAAGGTTGATTATCCTAGATGGAAGGTTTGCACCTCCCTTTCGCCCCCTTAAAACCAAGGACAATTGCCCGTTAAAGCATATCCACTTTTTTCCTTCCCATTTCTTTACAGAGGTGATTGTATCTCATCAAAGCTTTTAGAATATGACCGAATATTAAAATTCTACCGCTTTTTAAATAATTATGGAAGAGATCAGGCCATAAAAAGTGTTTTTTTTTTCCCACAAACTACAACTTCACCCAAACAGGGCGAAATATAGGTGAATGAAAATTCTGAGACACTCCATCTTTCATGATCAAAACCCCCTGAACTAGAGGTTCACAATCCCTTACCTTGAAAATTTCCGCCTTGTCCAATATTGAGAATACAACCAACTTGTGGCTCAAACAAACGGTTAATCACCATTTACAAAAATTAAGTATGTAATTTCCTAGTTCTAAAGGCAAGCACACTGGTCTTCACTGCAACAAATCTCCGTTTCAAACCTGAATGGAACCTAAGTTATAATTTGTTATTTTACTTTTGAAATTTCTCTAAACATTTCGGGCATAAGGGCTATGTCTTCCGTGTTTTTTCCGACCCGTAGCTGCAGTAGAACATATATATATAATACAGAAAAGAGAGAACCGATGCCTTGTGTAACCGAAATTTAAATAAAGCATTTTCAATAAAACCATATCGAGAAATATTTTCGAACTGACAATTAATTACAAACATTAGCTTTTACTCTCATTGTCCAAGTAACTTAAATTTTAATTGCTGATAACCTTTAACCCTAGGATTACACGTCAATCATATATATAACAAGAGCTAAGAGCTCATATGGCACTTGTGACGAGGCGAGAAGAGCTAAGAGCCAAGAGATCAGATGGTATGAGCTCTAACAAAATTCTATGAATCATTAGATTGATTTAAAAAGGAAAATAAGAGGCTTAATGCCGGTCAGGATTTAAAATAAGAGCTCTGAGTCACGATGTCCGTTTAAATATCAAAATTCATTTAGATCCGATCACCCACTCGTAAGTTATAAATACCTAATTTTTTCTCTCCCTTTAGCCCCAGATGGTCGAATCTGGGAAAACGACTTTATCAAGTCAAATTGTTCAGCTCCCTGACACGCCTATATATTTTAATCGTCCTAGCACGTCCAGAAGCACCAAACTCGCCAAATCACTGAACCCCTCCCCCAAAGAGAGCGAATCCAGTACGATTCTGTGAATCACGTATCAAGGACATATGTTTATTCTATCCACCAAGCTTCATCCCGATTCCTCCACTCCAAGTGTTTTTCCAAGATTTCCCCCTCCAACTCCCCCCAATGTCAAAAGATCTGGTTGGGATTTGAAATAAGAGCTCTGAGACATGAATTCCTTCTAAAAATCAAATTTCATTAAGATCCGATCTATTCGTAAGATAAAAATACCCCAATTTTCACGTTTTCCAAAAATTCCGGTTTCCCCCTCCAACTCCCCCCAATGTCACAGGATCTGGTAGGAATTTAAAATTAGAGCTTTAAAGCACATGATCCTTCTAAATATCAAATTTCATTAAGATCTGGTCACCCTTTCGTAAGTTACAAATACCTCAATTTTCAAAATTACCCCCCCCCCCCATTCCACCAAAGAGAGCAGATCCGGTCCGGTTATGTCAGTCACGTATCTTAGACAGGTTTCTATTCTTCCCATCCAGTTTTATCCTGATCTCACCGCTTTAAGTATTTTCTAAGATTTCCGGTCCCCCAACTGTCCCCCCCACCCAATTACGCTTGATCCGGTTAAGATTTAAAATAAGAGATCTGAGTTACGAGGTCCTTCTAAATATGAAGTTTCATGAAGATCCGATCACTCCTTCGTAAGTTAAAAATACGTACTTTTTTCTTATTTTTCAGAATTAGTCCCCCCCCCCAATAGAGCGGATCCGTTCCAATTATGTAAATCACGTATGTAAGACTTCTGCTCTTATTTTTCCCACCAAGTTTCATCCCGATCCCTCCAATCTAAGCGTTTTCCATGATTTTAGGTTCCCCACCCCAAACTTCCCCCAATGTCACCAGATCCGGTCAGGATTTAAAATAAGAGCTTAGAGACATGATATCCTTCTAAATATCAAATTTCGTTGAGATCCGATCACCCGTTCGTAAGTTAAAAATACCTCTTTGTCTAATTTTTCAGAATTAACCCCTCCCCCAACTACCCCAAAGAGAGCGGATCCGTTCCGGTTATGTCAATAATGTATCTAGGACTTGCGCTTAATATTCCCACAAAGTTTCATCCCGATCCCTCCACTCTAAGTTTTTTCCAAGTTTTAGGTTTCCCCCTCCCAACTCCCCCCCCCCAATGTCACCAGATCTGGTCGGGATTTAAAATAAGAGCTCTAAGACAGCATATCCTTCTAAATATCAAATTTCATTGAGATCCGATCACCCGTTCGTAAGTTAAAAATACCTCATTTTTTAATTTTTCAGAATTACCCCCCCCCCCAACCACCCCAAAGAGAGCGGATCCGTTCCAGTTATGTAAATCATGTATCTAGGACTTGTGCTTATTTTTCCCGACAAGTTTCGTCCCGATCCCTCCACTCTAAGTGTTTTCCAAGATTTTAGGTTTCCCCCTCCCATACCCCCCTCCCCCCAATGTCACCAGATCCGGTCGGAATTTAAAACAACAGCTCTGAGACGCGATATCATTCCAAAAATCAAATTTCATTTAGATCTGATCAACAGTTCGTAAGTTAAAAATACTTCAATTTTTCTATTTTTTCCGAGTTAACCGGCCCCCCACTCCCCCCCCAGATGGCCAAATTGGGGAAACGACTATTTCTAATTTAAGCTGGTCCCTTCCCTGATACGCCTGCCAAATTTCATCGTCCAAACTTACCTGGAAGTGCCTAAAGTAGCAAAACCGGGACCGACAGACCGACAAACATACCGACAGACCGACAGAATTGTCGATTGCTATATGTCACTTGGTTAATACCAAGTGCTATAAAAAAGAACTTTATCTTTGATATTTTCATGTTATCAGTTACTAATCTAATTCTTTGTACTTTATCGCTTCCAAGAAAGGATCTGGTGATAGTATGCATTTGACCCCTAAATCCCTAAGTATTAACCCTACTAACCCTACTGATTATTATACATTTCTGGGAAAAATCAAATATAATCCTATAAAGATGTATTCTTCATGGGAAAGTTGATGTATTCCTGGGAAAGGTTGAATACTAAGTTTCATTCAAAAGTCATGTTGGTTTTTTTGTATCATTGCCCGAGTTACGTTAACAGCTTATTATCGTAAGGGTTATTATCGATAAAAAAAAAAAAAAAAAATCAAAAACTAACAAAAAACAAGGTTAAACAGCCTAAACAAGCCTCCAAGCCTAAACAGAACAAAACTAAATGTTCGTAGTCAATAGGACATTGACCTATTAATGAGCTTAAACAAATTTCGTGATAATTTTCTATTGTCCTACTTTACTGAAAACATAAAACCCATGCAAGAACAGAAAATTCATTAAGTAGCCAGGAGAAAATATAAGACTTTTTATAAGTGTAGGGCCATTAGCCATAATCATCAGATAAATGTTCATCTGCATGGCCTAAAATCGCGCTCAAGCACGTTTTTAAGGCATTGATTTTTCTTTGAACATTATTTTAAAAATACCTTAGCTTTCCATTAATGAGTTCACAATGCCAGAGCGTTTTGCTATAGGCTTGTGGAAGAAGGATTAAAATTGGTCGAATAAGGAATTTACCCTATAAGTTGTAAATGGTATACGTTAATTTCGCATTAGGAGTGAAGTGTAAGCCTTAGCATTACTATACACCCTACCAAACATAAAACACTAGTCGTGGCTATTCCTGAAACCACAGGCTAATTTAGCCTATAAGAACAGCCAAATAAATTAGGCCACCTTAACTGATTTAAAATTTGGTAGGTCTGACGAATATCTAGGACATTAATACAATTAATGCGCTAAAAACCTCGTAAATAGGAAAATTTATAGGCAAGGCCCATAGGGATCCGTTAGCCAGGGAATGGGATAAATAGACGGGAGAAATCTAGGAATTCATCACAGAACAAATTCTTGTGGGTGACTTACGTCCTTTTTAGATTAGAAGGAAAGTGAAAATTTTCACATCTACGGTCAAGGCATTAGGATTGAAAGGAGACAAAAAAGGCAACATTTTTTCAAAGACTGTGCTTCGTTGCCTTAAATACGTTAATTGAGCAGAGTATGTAGGATAATTTTCCAATTGGAGATTACAGTGGGCAAATTTTTCAAAATTTGCTGTGATTTGTAAAGGCATGAGATAAACCTGTTCTTGAGAGCTAATCTGCCAGTCTGGAGTTTATATCGGGACTCACTATTTTAGTCAACATTTCTGGGAATTCCAGATATTAGTTGATTTGGTAAATAGTCTTGAATAGCATATTAAACATTGGCGTTTGGTTATGTGGCAATTATTGAGTTCACCACTGTAAATTACTTGATTAAGAAGTTGCACTACGAACAAAGATAGCACGCATTTTCAGACAGCAATACGATTTAAACTGTATTAAGTGACTGAGATAATCCCCTTTAAAAATGAAAATTTCCGATTTCTGGATTCAAGTAGACTACCCAGCAGTAAGAGGGGTAGCCCTTGCACAAATAGTCTTTCCAGGTATCTAGCTCCGAAAAGTTTTTTCTGTAAATGGAAAAAGAAAGAAAACAGATTGATTCATAATTAGCCATGTCATCCGAAACGAGAAACAATTATCGCTGCAATTTTGCTTTAGAAGAGAGTGGGGTAAGCTGACAATTCTAGTCGGATTTGATCCTAAATAAAATAAATTAAACGGCTTAAAATGTATGTTACTAAATTTTGAAATAACCAATTTTACTAAGATAAGCAGTTTCGAAATAACCTCAGAGATCTAAGCTACAGGATGTAGAGGTTGAAATAGTAAATTGAATATAGGCGAATATAGGCAACAGTTGCCTTTTTCCTTTTGCGCTCTGAGATATCTTTGACCTCTGGTCATTTCCAGAACTTGTATTATTTTGAGTTGATGCAAATGTGCGTATTTATTATGGTTGTCAGTAGTGTATTGTACCTTTAGTCTATTGGGAGACTACCCTGTACCGTGTTGTCTGAAGTCAATTAAAAGTAATCAATATTTAATATTTGTCTTTCTCGCAAAGCTGAGTAGAAACCATCTCCCTATAATTAAATTCGGCCACCCCATAGAACAACAAGCTACCGGTAGTCATTTGGACCATAGCTTAGGTCGCTAGTCTCGCCCCTCCCAGGTAACTACACCACACCTAGTGGCTATAACCTAGTTTACTTCACTACATCCGGTGGCAAAAGAAGAACTAAGGTTTGAGGTAAGGTTTTAAATTAAATCAAAAATCGTTTTGTCGGAAGGGGAAATCGAAATGACTTCACTTACGGCGGAACTTGAATTAACAAAAATTATATCGAAATATGAGGGAACATATACGAATTTATAGAAAGATTGAAAATCTTTCTTAATGGAAATGGAAAATGGAAAAATAGCTCAACCACAAATTTTAAAACATAGTAACACCATTCAATATTTAATATCAAGAATTAAGTGCATTATTAGTAGTGTTTGTAATCAATGCAGAGTGGTGAATGCAGTAGTACCGCATAAATATCCAAGACTTTGTCAAACAGTCCGTTACCACGAACTGTTTGACAAAGTCTTGGATGTTTACCCCTCAACTTATCCCCCCAGCCAAAAAAATCCCCCTGAAAGCGTCTGTACATTTCCCAATAACCGTTACTATGTGTAAACACTGGTCAAAGTTTGTAACTTGCAGCCCCTTCTACGGGGACTGTGGGGGAGTAAGTCGTCCCCAAAGACAAAGTTATTAGGTTTTTCGACTATGCTGAATAAAATGGCTATCCCAGAATTTTGGTCCGGTGACTTTGGGAAAAAATGAGCGTGTGAGGGGGCCTAGGTGCCCTTCAATTTTGTTGGTCACTTAAAAATGGCACTAGAACTTTTAATTTACGTTAGAATGAGCCCTTACACGACATTCTAGGACCACTGGATCGATACGATCGACCCTGGGGAAAAAAAAAAAAAAAAAAAAAAAAAAAAAAACAAATAAACACGCATCCGTGATCTGTCTTGTGGCAAAAAATGTAAAATTCCACATTTTCGTAGATAAGAGCTTGAAACTTCTACTGTAGGGTTTCCTTATACGCTGAATCTGATGGTGTGATTTTCGTTAAGATTCTATGACTTTTAAGGGATGTTCCCCCTATTTTCTAAAATAAGGAAAATTTTCTCAGAACCCTAACTTTTGATGGGTATATCCAAACTTAACGAAACTTATATATTTAAAATCAGCATGAAAATGCGATTCTTTTGATGTAACTATTGTTATAAAAAATTTCATTTTTTAGAGTTTTGGTTGCTATTGAGCCGGGTCGCTCCTTACTACAGTTCGTTACCACGCGCTGTTTGACAAAGTCTTGGATGTTTAATGATATGCGGTACTACTGCATTCACTACTGTGAAAAATCTAAGTCAAATCTTGTCAAATCTAAGTCTTCAAGATACATGCTTAGCCCTTGTGGAATATATTTGAAAAAAAATTATTCGTCTGGGTGACAACCGAATTTGGATTTATAGATTGAAATTATAACTATTAAAGTAGATATTTAGCAAAAAAGTTCTTGGGTACGAAACCGGAGATTTAACATTTTTCCTCACAAGAATACTGTAGCAAGAAATGAAAGAGATAATGACAGGAAAACGCTTTATTACTCTTGATCATTTACCTGAAATTAGAAGACAGTTAAAATCCTCTAAAGTCACGATAAAGCAACTAACAAAAATGAGTTAAAGGAAGTTATGGTGAATAAGTCTGTCACATGACCAGAAAGAAAGAAAAGCAAAACTTAGGGAACAAGGATTCTAAGATCTGAGATTCGAATCAAAAAAAAGAAAAAAAGAAAAGATTCAAATCAGATATCTACTTTAAGAAGATAGAATACCATATGAATAATTACTGTATGCAGTTGTATTAGTTAGGGTTACAGAGAAAATATATATTTATACGGATCCTAGAGACATGTGGAGTTTTTTTTTGGGGGGGGCAATAATTTCAAACAAAGAGTACGTTTAAATTGCTTTTGCTATTCCTTAAAAACTCAGGAATTTACTGTTTTTTTTTATTGCGCACGTACTAATTTCCATAGTAAAATCGTGTGACAAGATTGTTGCCAAGAAGTTATTAGAGTTTCGTTTCTAAACTCTTCCACTTTTTTAAAATTCATATGTTAAGAGTTTAAAAGTTTTTTAATTTCAGTTTTCCCTTAAGTCAATGTGTCCTTCATATTGCAAAACAATTGATTTATTATCAACAAACTTGTGACCTAAATATTAAATTCTGAGCAGCGATACTGATATAGTATTTTCCTTAGTAAAAGTATGCATTCAATTGTAGTTCGTTTTAAATAGAGCTATCAGGCTTAAAATACTAGTTGGACATATTTAAAATTCACACCACTGATTAACTTTCTATATATAATTGTTCGTTTTTACTTGTGCATGTAACATTTTAAGTGTTAGCACTGTACTTATATTTGAATTTATTGCCACAGACTTGTTTTTACAATCGAATGTTGACTCATTTATGGCGCATTTTCAACCAGTTTTTGACGCATTTTGAAGCAGTTACCTCTAACTAGAACTTCAAGGTCAACACAACTGTAATCAAACAGTTCGTGGTAACGAACTGTAGTAAGGAGCGACCCGGCTCAACAGTAAACGAAACTCTAAAAAACGGAATTTCGATGCTAAAAGATATATCAAAAGAATCGGATTTTTATGCTGATTTTAAATATATAAGTTTCATCAAATTTAGTCTTTGTCATCAAAAGTTATGAGCCTGAGAAAATTTGCCTTATTTTGGAAAATAGGGGGTAACACCCCCTAAAAGTCATAGGATCTTAACGAAAATTACACCATCGCATTCAGCGTATCAGAGAACCCTATAGATAAAATTTCAAGGTCCAATCTACAAAAACGTGGAATTTCGTATTTTTTGCCAGTAGACAAATCACGGGTGCGTGTTTATTTGTTTTTTTTGTTTTTTTTCCCCAGGGGTCATCGTATCGACCAAGTGGTCCTAGAGTGTTGCAAAAGGGCTCATTCTAACGGAAATGAAAAGTTCTAGTGCCCTTTTTAAGTGACCAAAAAATTGGAGGGCACCTAGGCCCCCTCCCACGCTCATTTTTTCCCAAAGTCAACGGATCAAAATTTTGACATAGCCATTTTGTTCCGCATGGTCGAAAACCATAATAACTATGTCTTTGGGGATGACTTACCCCCCACAGTCCCTGGGGGAGGGGCTGCAAGTTATAAACTTTGACCAATGTTTACATACAGTAATGGTTACTGGGAAGTGTACCGACGTTATCAGGGGGATTTTTTTGGTTTGGGTGTGGGGTTCAGGGGAGAGGGCTATATGGGAGGATCTTTCTTGGAGGAATATTTCATGGGGGAAGAGAAATTCAATGAAAAGGGCGCAGGACTTTCTAGCATAACTATAAAAAAACAATGAAAATGTAAACATGAAAGTTTTTTCAATTGAAAGTAAGGAGAAGCATTAAAACTTAAAACGAACAGAGATTATTACGCATATGAGGGGTTCTAAAAATACTCTAGCATAAAGAGCGAGGTATTTAGGAGGAGATAAATACTTCGCTCTTTATGCTAAAATTTTTTTTAATAATTTCAACTATTTATTCTACAGCCTTTCTGATTCAGGGGTCATTCTTAAAGAATTGGGATAAAACAAGATTTAGTGTGAAGAGCGAGGTATTAACGAGGGGACCAACCCCCTCATATATATAATCAAAAATATAAGAATATAAAAGTTTGTTACGTAAGTTAATTCTTAAGTTACGTATTTTTTTTACTAATAAAAACGTTCGTTAAAAATAAAAGATCTAGTTGCCTTTTTAAGTAACCGAAAAATTGGAGGGCAACTAGACCTCCTTCCCCACCCCTTATTTCTCAAAATCGTCTGATCAAAACTAAGAGAAAGCCATTTAGCCAAAAAAGAATTAATATGCAAATTTCATTTTTATAATTTATGTACGGAGAGCCAAAATCAGACATGCATTAATTCAAAAACTTTCAGAAATTAAATAAAAAAACAAGTTTTTTTAAATGAAAGTAAGGAGCGGCATTAAAACTTAAAACGAACAGAAATTACTCCGTATATGAAGAGGGCTTTTCCTCCTCGACACCCCGCTCCTTGCGCTAAAGTTTGATTCTTTCTCGCAACTCTACTTTTTAAAACAATAAAAAACTTTAGCGTAAGGAGCGGGGTGTCGAGGAGGAAAAGCCCCTTTCATATACGGAGTAATTTCTGTTCGTTTTAAGTTTTAATGCCGCTCCTTACTTTCATTTAAAAAAAACTTGTTTTTTTATTTAATTTCTGATTTAGCAAACAAGATCCGTCAATTTTGGAGAAAAAAACACACTTAACAATAGCTTAGAAATCATACACAGTGTCAGCAAGAATTTTGCTACAACTTAGAAGACTGAATCAAGTGAGGGCGAAGAAATTGTGCATTAGGCCTAGATGATTGCTCCATGTTATTCAAAAAAAGTTCATTTTATAATTTAACTTTACGTTACTTAAAAGAAATTGTTCGCTTAATGACATGTTTTTGTTATGTGTAATTTAATGAAACTTGAAAAATATTGTATTTATGGTGTTTATTTTATCAAAGCAATCCAAAACATAAAAATAAAAGAGAATAAGTATGATAATTCAACAACACATTCCTGGTAACTTAACTATTCGATGGGAAATAAACAAATTACATTAAAAATTGTTATTACAAAATCAGATTTAAGTAACTATACAATTTACTTAAACTTTATGCGATCAAAACACTTGTATTTCTAACGCATGCTTAGTGGTATCATTAGATGACCACAAAAAAGAGAAGATATATATATATATATATATATATATATATATATATATATATATATATATATATATATATATAAATGAGTAAACGTGTGTCCTCCTTGGATGGTTAAATGATCGAAAAGAAGCTTTTCGTTGGTCCACAAAAAATGCTTTCGGACAACAAATCACCAAAAAGAAGACTAACGAAACTCCCACAGTTAAATCACTGGGCAAGAGTCTGAACATGTTATTTTACTTGCTCATAGAAGTTGTCTATGAGAAATAATCCTAAAGAATAATGATAGCAAAAGTATGAACAAGTGCTAAAAAATAGTACTTTTAAAGTAAAATATAGATAGTTGGGGGCAATTCTCTTTAAGAAAGGAAATGCTGTGGTAAGCAAGCAATTTTGGTCAGAATTTGATCTTAGTAAAATAAATTAAAAGACAAAAAATACAAGTTATTAAGTTTTGAAATGACCACTTTTAGTAAAATAAGAAGTTTATAAATAACCCCACAAACCTAAGCTACAAGATGTAAAGGTTGAAATAGGAAATTGACAAATGCCCACGTCCCTGTTTTGAAACAAAATATACTGTTGGGCATACCGAATATATGCAGCAGCTGTCTCTTGCATTTTGCCTTTTTATTCAGAGTTATCTTTGATATGTCACCGCCCAGTGGGTCATTTATGGTACAGCGGCTAGTTGATTCATGAGGCAAAGGGCATTTGTGGCCTGGAGCTACAGATGACTATATAACCGGTTTTCCATTTTGCAGTTTTTTGTACCAAGAGTGTTACAAATTCCGTTTTTCTAGTTACCTTTTCTTAATTTTTAGAAAAATTCTTTTACAATTATTTCGGAGCATTTCTAATGCCATTTTGAATTGTTAATTTTAAAATACCCTCAAATTCATTTTTGGCACTTGTTTGTTTATCTTTGACGACGAACTAACTTAATTTTCGTTGAATTTCACAAAAACTTAACAGTTTAAACACTGTACATAAAGGAAAAAACAGAAAACATTTTCAAGCTCAGTCTAAGAAGTTCTATTAAAATAACCTATTTTAGTTTTCAGCCAACAAAACTTTGTTTTGTCCCTATACATAATTAAGCTTAAAATACAGAAACAATATTTTACAAAACAGCAAATATTAAAAATAAAATAAAGAAACAAATGCTATACCGTCCAGGAGCAGGATTTAGTCGGTTGTCCATTTTCGTCAAAAACGACTTCAAATCCTACTCTGTCAACAGAAGATGAATAACTAGATGATGAAGACAACCAGTGAGAACGGTCGACACTTAAAGGCGCAAGAGTTGGAAGCGATTGTAAGAAATCCTTCTAAAAGTAAAAATACAAAACAACTATCTTAAAAGCCGTTGAATGACAGCTATTTACAGCACAGAGCATAAAAGGATAGATGCAGGGGGATTCATAATGGAGCGCTTCCAAAGTTTTCTCCCTGAATGTTTTTCTATTTACCTAGATAAAAACTATAAAATGTAATGTCTGAATTGCTCTGGGTTTGGAAGGGTTGGTTTACTTGTTAGAACTTGAAATTACCACAGCTCCATGAAATACAAATTCTTTACATATAGACTATTTTGTTTATATAGTGGAAACTGGTGCCGATTTCCCAAGCCAAGTGACAAAACTAGCCATATAGTACCACAGAGATAAAGATATACTATACAAAACTGATCTGTTTTATGGATGCTTGAATTTGTAGGTCTATCTTAGTTTTGACAAGATTTTCGAAGCGACTAAACTTCAGCTGGGGGGGGGGGCAAACTGGGGTCGTGGGGGGGGGCAGTTACTTCCCCCTGTCTTGTATCAATTATCGCCCCTGATCTTGACAGGATGTAGAATTTCAGTTTTGTTCTCTGTTTAGCTTTTAATAACAATTCGAAATTCTTAATACTTAGCAAGCTTGAGTAAACCATTTAAGAAAAATTTATGCAAGAAGATTTATAAATGAGTCTTCTTTTGGAAAGATCTTTTCACATATGAATTGTTTCTAATTGGTGAATCGTTGATAATGAATGAGCAAATAAAATATGTCCCCGTCTCAATAATTACTATATAAAATAGAACAAAATACCAAACCAGCTTTGGGAAACTCATAAACTGACATAAATACTACAAAAGCCGTCTACTATACCAATAGAGTTCAATATTATTATTTTTTTTTTTTTTTTTGGCTTAGGACAAAAAGAAATATTAAAAAATAGCCAGGGGCAGCTTTTTTAAGAGACAGTCAAATTAGATCATAGCATGTTAGTGTGAACGTAGTTAGGCTCTTTTTGCTTATAAAAATACTCATGCCCCCCACTTCTTTTTCGTATTTCCCAATGTAAAGTAAAATACACATGGTTTAAGTTTCAAACACAAGCTAAGGAGTCCAAGGCCTAATAGTGAAATCAACATTTTTCGTAAGTGTTTTGTATTTCTCATCATTAATTCCAGAAAAGCTGATGAATTTTTATATCTGTGCTGCAATCTAAGGATCGTCAAAGAACTTATTTACCACGTATGACTCACCTTGTGTAATCCACTGTTTTGACTGTAATTTATTTTCAGAAGTGTAGAGGTGAACTAGGTGTCATCAACATAATGAAGTGTCTCAGAAATCGACGGGATTTTTTATTGTTTAGTGCAAATTCTGTGTTTAATTTTGGTTTCAAGGTCTCATTTGTCAGGTGTCTGCGAGCGTGGCACCCATCTAATACAGACCTTGCTAAACCCTAAAATGTTATATATAATAATACCCAAGCATTTTTTTTTCAACAGCCTCTGCTACCCTATTTAAAAAAAATTAATTTGTCTTCTTCCATCACTGTTTCATGGATTTGTTTAAGCATTCCAAGAGTTGGAACTTCCACGTAGCTCTGGAGCAAGGCTTGTTGCTTACACTTGTACTTCCAATTTCGAGATCTGGCACCCACCTAGTCACCATGGAAACAGTATGTTAGTCTTTTATGACTGCCCATTTTTCCAACCCTTAATTGTTATGAAAGTCTCTTTCAGGTATCAACTAAAATGCCTTTGATCCAACTCTTTTTTCCCAGTCCTACTACAAAAACAAAGTTGAAGAATCGTTTGATAGCAAACGAAAAAAGTAGTATCCAGAGGCTAAAAAGTGGTGTTGCAGGAGACTTGATCACCTTCATTTCAACCAACCTAAAGTTACTGCCAAAAAACCTTAACTTGCTCCTCGCTCCCATCGTGCAAAGCCTTCCGCCATAATCTTATCAATTACCGGCTGATGATTCAAATTTTTTTACTTTCATATCCCAATTGGAGGTTGAAAAAAGAATCACAAAGCTAAAAAAAACAAGTGTCTGTCCTTTGGACATCCCATTTCCTTTTATTAGTGCTTTCAAACCCCTCTTCTTTTCAAGATGATTACCAAGTGTGTGTGAAAAATATTTGCCCCAATAAGACACTCCCTACCCAGACCTCAGCCTGGGTGGCTGACTTCTCAGCCTGTTCCTGTCTTATCCCCCATTTGCTGCTTAACTTCAAGACATGAAAAAATGTTTGTCCCTTATATGACATCAAAAATAATGAAACGATAAATAGAAGTTCAAATAGGCATCAAATCTTTTTAATAGACAGTGATAAATTTCACAAACAAAAATATTAGATATTTTGGTCACATATGCAGTGACCGTCATCATCGTAAAACTTTTATTTATCGTCATGGAAAGGCAGTGTGGTCTTCAAAATTATCTAAATAATAAAAATACAGCTAATTTACTCCTTTTATTTGAACAACTTTGATTTTGTCTTCCTTTGTATGTTGTGAATGACCCTTTTTAATTTACTAGTTTTAGCTGATTTTCCTTTACTAAACTGTTTTAAAATGCATGTTTTTTCTTGTTTTTTTTTTTCATTCATCTTTCTTGGAAATTTTGATAAAATAGACAGTGAACACGATAAAGAGAATCTGATGATTGAAAGTTTTCTTGTACAATGTCAAACTTAGTTCTTTCAACAGTAATTCTACTGATTCTGATGTATGCAGTCAAATCGTGGAACATTAATGGAGAGTAAGGGTGTCAAACTCTAGTCTTTGAAAATATGTATTTCCCATGAACTATGAACATATACTAGTTTAGATCGAGTCTCGAATGATAACATTCAAACAATGACTAGCCAGTCCTTTATTACAGATATTCACCATTGGTGATGGCAACAAGTAGGCTATATCTTCAGAGTGAAGGACCTTAGATTTCCAAAGTCAACCCTAAAGAGGTAGATTAACCCAAATGATTAGGGAGGAAGAGCTGTACCATTGAAACCTAAAATTCCACATATCAGTTGAATCTCCAGCCTTTTAGCATGTTTCTACAACCAATGCAGGAAGAATGCTGGTGCTGCGACTGCTCGCAGCGCCAGAATTCCATGAACAATTAAGACTCTGTTGATGCCCTAGGTGCCTCTGCAGTCAGAGGATGATCTAAGTGATGGTACACTTTTCCTAAAGCAGAATCTTTAGGTAATTCCTCACAGCACCGTTCTTTATCCTCTAGCATCCGCAGTCTAACAAACAGGAACAGTTCCAACAGGTACAGTTCCAACAGGAACAGTCTAAGTAAAAGAATGTGGACAATAAAAGACATAGCCTAACTATTTCTCACGGCTGATATTTAATGTGGGAACTTGTGAGCCACCGCTATTTGTTCTGTAACACCACACCAGCGCCGCTGGTGGTGTCGCTAGAGTATGGTAACGAGTTCGAGCGATTAAAGAGTTCTACAGTTTTTTCAGGCACTGGTATCACAACCAATGTGCGTGTGAAACGTATACTATCTTTTCAAGGGCCAAGCTATTGGTCAAGGATGTCACACCCTGTGTCACCACTGATACCTCTCTAATTATCTCTTTGGAAGGTAAACAGGCGCTCTTGTCAATATACTAATAACGGTACTTCTCGCCAACTCTTTTCCTACCCTAATTGCGTCCAGGGAAAATAATCTCACATAGTTGGAGAAAATGACTCAATTTATTCCTCCAAGTGTAAACTCCAATAAAACCCTGCACTCTGTACTCTATAACGTAGACTTTGCAGTCTACAAACAAACTAATAAAAAAGAAATCACTAAATTTACACAATGAAATCTGGTGTAGGGGTGGACTCTAGGTTGACCCTGGCCAATCAGATAAATAAGAGCTTCAAAACCAAAAGCTTTCTGAATAACACTACATATCAATGGCCAAGTCCGGAAAGACAGAAATAGATTTTCGCCCGAAAGTTTACTTATTGCAACACCACAGGCTTAGCACCTATATTATGTATACAGACTATTAGCACAGACTTATTCAGCCTGTCCTTTGAGATTATACTATAAGAAAATGTAAAGGAAAGGGGACGGGTCTTTTATCCGAAGAACAAAAAACGAAAAGGGGTAAAACTCCAACAGCTGATTCCCTTTGATTTTTTATTGTACATGGCATTTATTTATTTCTTCTTCTTCTTTGATTTACCGCAAAAAAAAATCTCCAAAACTGCAAGAATCAAAGGTCTCACTCTACTTCTTCTCAGACGCTCTTCAGTACTTTCAGAGATATTTTAACACCGACTTGAGTGGTTTAACTGACTTGTAAAAACAAAACGCTTAGACATGGAATGAACACAACAAAATCAGATTTGTAAGATAATGGAGTAAAACTAAACAATAAACTTACATGCTGACTTGCATTGCTTGAAATAGACACTGGACTGACATCTTGTTCTTGTTCCCTGAAAATAGGTCTTATATTACTTGTCAGGTCCTTAATGGCTAAATGGCTGCTTCAAAGCAATGAAACATGATTTTTCGATTATTTCCTTTTCCCAAAAAGCACTATTTCAAACTATCTTGCTCTGTCGACGTGTTTTAGATTTTGCATTCCTTTTTTTATATTTTTATGTGTCAGGCACAAAAGATGAATCCATCATGGGGCTGGTCTTCTATCCAGCTTAAACACTCGGACACTGGGCTTGGTTTCAAGTAATTAACAGACGGATTGCGTGCAACAATCTACACGGTGGACTCTTGATTGCAGGCAGGTTTTTTTCCTCCTAGATTTTTGTGTTGCGAGAGCAACACTGGTTTTGTCGTGTTTTTTTTTCCCTAGCATCCCGATTTCAGCTTATTCCCAGAGAGTGGTAAGGGTCTAAAATCTGCGAGTTTTACGGAAAGTGTGGACCTTACGCCAGATTGATGAATAGGACTTAGCATTTTGTGAAGCTTCGTAGAACTCCTGCCAAAAATCTATTGTTTATACCCATTTCTGTTCGTGATTTCAGCTGAGTTTATCATTCGGTTTTTCGTACTCGGGATTGCGGTAGAGATGAAATCAGATGTGCCTCTTAAACTTTAAAAGTTCTCTCATTGCTAAAGAAATTACAGTTTATCCTTTGCTCCTTTCTAAGTGATTTGCTCCTTTCTAACTTGGCCTACGGCAAAAAAAAGTCAACTTTAGAACTAATAGAGATAGATTTTTTTGACGGGAGTCGATAGCTCTTGATGAGCTGATCAAAGTATATGTCATCCATTATTTGATAGAAAAATTTCGTCATGAGATATATCAGTTTGAAAGTTTAAAGGGATGGACAACTTCAGTAGTAAGGTACACACTGAAACCAAAAATAGACCGATTTAGAAATGGTATCAGATGTGCCTCTTAAACTTTAAAAGCTGTCATTGCTAAAGAAATTAGAGTTTATCCTTTACCCCTTTCTAAGTGATGACATTAGAAACTCGGCCTATGGCAAAAAAGTAAAACTTTTGAACTAAGACAGATACATTTTTTTATGGCAGTCGATAGCTCTTGATGAGCTGATCAAAATATATGTCATCCATATTTTGGTAGGAAAATTCCTTCATGAGATATACCAGTGTGAAAGTTTAAAGGGGTTGACAACTTCAGTAGTAAGTTACACACTGAAACCAAAATTAGGCCAATACCAATTGCGAGACATATAGGGGAGTTTTAAGCAACAATCGGCTGTTAATTCATAATCATCTTCGCCAATGAGGGGTTCGCAACTTTTGCTAGTTGGTGTACCTATTATTGTTTCCGGTGTATTTGATGGTAAGACCAATTTGGTTTCAGTGGTGGAACCAGAGACATATAGGGGACATGTAAGTAATAATCGGCTGTTAGCCTACAATAATCTTCAGCGATGAGGGATTTGCAACTTCTGCTAGTTGCAATGAGGGGTTCGCAACTTTTACGAGTTGGTGTACCTAGTATTTCTTTTAAGATTCTTACAGATTAACAGCTTCAGCGTTTAATCGAAGCAAGAAAACAAAACCAAAGAGTTGATCTTGCAACACTTTACTCGGCGAAGCCGAACAATGGTTGCTGTAACACCTCAAGTTGTCCATGCAACATAGATCTAGTTTTTACTCCGATTGCCAATATCAGTGGAAATGACCAAAAATGGTAAATGAGATTTACCTACTTTTCAAGTATATTATGTTGCTGAAATTCTTCTTTTGCACCATATTGCCATTGAGCCGTCTTGGCTTAAAGGTGATAAATACAAGAGAATCTTCACTTACAACAATCTTCTGATACTCGCCTATGGTTTCAAATAATCTGACAGGTTCAAGCCTTGATTAAGTTAAAATCACACCTAATATACAACATGTGCACGCCACTGCTAAAACCACTGCGATTACAATTATAACAACTCCAACTATTACTTCTATTGCAACTACGACTAAGAGTATTAAGCTAAAAGTTTAAGGAAATGCTGAAGAATAAACTATATTAATGTACTATGGGCACAGAGCAATATGAAGGGTATTTTAGCATTATCATAGCACCTTGAAACTTCTAGGGAATCAAAAGTGGGATATTCAACAGACCCAAAGGCAATATATGCGTATTACTACTATTAGTGCTATTGCTAAACCTACTATTACTACTGCGGCAGAGATACTAGTACTAGTACTCCTATTACTACTACTACAACTAAGGCTACAGTTGAGCTGAAAAAAAAACATATAGTGTGTATACAGGTTGTGAAGAGGGCATATCACCAACATCTTAAGAATGGCTTGGAAAATGAAGATGAAACTTATTGTAAAGGACTTGTTGCAGGGAACTTAACTAACCAAAAGGAAATATTTGTATGCTACAACTGCTATTGTACCAAACACCTTTAATAAAATGCATTTTCCCCTTTCTTAACTTTAAGAAATAAAATACTATTAAGAATTTAATTATATATTAAACTGCCTTCCTTTTTTTCTTTTTTTTTCTACTAATCCTGGGATGGTGGTGTTTCTTTTGTATTTTTTTTGATATTATGAGAAATAAAAACACAGTTAGAAATAAGGATTGTTTTCAGTAAGGTAGGACAAGGTCTCCACTATTTGGGACAACTTTTTGTGTTTGCCTCCACCTCCCTCATGCTTTTTAATGAGGAAACAAAAATTTCTCATTATATTTTGCTTTAACTAAGTAAGTGATCCCCAAGGTTTAAAAATGAAAGCTAGATTAGTTTTTAAGGAAGTGCATTATTTTCACAATTCCCCATTTTGTCCCAAGTATAGAATGGGTTCCAAGTATGGAACCCATAGTTGGGACAGACCTTTATATGTCTTTTTTATACAATGTCGGCTATTTAATAGAGGTAACGGAGAAAAACTATAAATCAGAAGAAAGAATTACAAATATGTAGGACAAGGATTAAAAAAATTGTTGTTGATGTGTTTACAGCATATCAAATTTTGATAGATCAAGACAAAGCGTCCGGCTTGTCTTGTGGTCGTTCCTTAAGGCTCAAAATTTGGCAAGAGAGTTATGATATCAGTGGAACTTTAAACGAAGCATCCATAGGGACAAACTTCAAGAATGGAGCAATTCTTTTGAAATACCGAACTTAATTCTTGTCCCTCTGTAAGTTTTGAAGTGATTTCACAAACAATGTGGTATTTCCACAACGCTGTAGCATTTTTGTTCTTGACAACAAAGGGAAATTTCTTCACAATAAAAGGGAATGTCTTGACAACAAAGTCCTGTCTTCACCAGGTGAAGCTGACAGCAAAAAAAAACAAAAAAGGAAAGGAATAA
This sequence comes from Artemia franciscana, assembly GCF_032884065.1. Taxonomy (NCBI): domain Eukaryota; kingdom Metazoa; phylum Arthropoda; class Branchiopoda; order Anostraca; family Artemiidae; genus Artemia; species Artemia franciscana. The sequence continues at coordinate 46,246,940 of NC_088863.1, read as the reverse complement.
AAGCTCTGCTTTCACGATCCCGTGAAAGCCAACATAGGCTTGTCTTAGGAGAATTTCCAACGTCCACTGCAAGTATGCATTAAGACAGATGTCATAACAATTCGTTGATGAAGATAACTTGGCCATATACTATTTATGTACAATCTCCAAATACCTAATTCCGTGCTCCAGTGGCAGCCATCGGGTACACAACGCTGGGGCAGACCCAGAAAACCACGCACCAAACGTACCAGACAGATCTACAAAAATTAAAACCCTCAATCCAGCCCCAGTGCGAGGGTACCCTTGCAAAGTAACCTTGCTGGAAGAATGGCAACTACTTCTTGATGCTCTGGATGCCTCTGAATACAGAGGCAGATCTAAGGTCTAAGGAAGTTCAAGACCCCAAGTGACATTTCCTGACACTTTCCATTAAATAGCCTCAGTTGTTTCTGAGAAATTACAGCTACCTACACTGACAAATGGAATGTACAGAGCATCTTTGACTTTAATATCTTCCTCAATATTCTCTATATGTTTCCTCTTGATAGCCTTCCCTGAGTGTCCTACAGATACTGAAAATACGCTGTGTTGACAACCTGGATGCATATAGCGTCCTTTGATCTTATTCAACATCCCCCTTAGCCTTCCATGGAAGTTTCATCTCAATACTCATGATTGTTCCTGCGTTCAATATAGATACACCCCAATACACACTTTTAACAACTTGAAAGCACCTAGTGTCTTTCGAATTCAGGCAACATCCCCTTTAGCCCATTCATGGGTTAATGCAAATAAGTCATTTTGGTAACCTAGATGCACTATTCAATTCGAACATACTGGATGCAGTTAATTTCATTTGATTTAATTCAACAGTTGTAGCTGGAAGTAAAAAAATGGCGGTAGTATTTGCAGTTACAATCGCAATCTTAGTAGTAATGGCAGTAAAAACAGTAGTAGTCACAGTCACAAGTAGTTATTGTCACTAGCTTTTGCAGTCACAAGTAGAAAAAGTCACAAGTGGTCGCTGTCGCAGAAGCAAGTAGTCACAGTCACAGTCATAAGTAGTCCCAGTCACAAGCGGTTGCAACTGTAGTCACAAGTAGTCGCAGTCAGAAGTATTAAACGTTTAAGTATTTACACTTACAAGCAGTTGCAAGTAGTTATGTTAGCAATCGCAATTTCAGTCACAGTTGTACGAGCAAAAGTGTTCCTGAAAGTTTCAAGTCTATATCCTTGACAATTCCTAACATATTAGATATGACTTTTGATAACCTGAACCCACATAGTGTCTTTTGATTCAGTTTTTACATCTCCCTAAACATTCTTTGATGTTTAACCTTATTACCCTTACACTTCCATGACAAATCCAGGGTTTAGCTTTCCCAGTCCCACCGCCTCCCTTTTTCCCAATAACAAATTGTGAATGTAAACAATGGGCATATTGCATATTTTACAGGATTTTTTTCTGAGGCTTTGGGGGCACAGCATCCCCAGGGGCAAAGTTTTAAGACAATTTGATTATTATGAAAAAAACATCTTTTTTCAAAATTGTCATCCCTGTTGACGGGAAGCGGCATCAAAAAAATGTTCTTTGCCCTCCTAGCACTTGCACATCCTAAAATTTTCACCTAAATACCCTCAGCCATTTTTCAGATACTGCTGATGCGCTCTTTTGACGACCAGCCTGGACAAAGTGTTTTTTTGAATTTGTTCAACATCACCCTAAACGTTTCTTGAAAATAATTTTCAACACAGTTGCAAGTAGTCACAGTCAAAAGTTGTCACAGTCACAATCATAAGTAGTCACAGTTGCAACCAGTTGTAGTTGAAGTTAATGCTCTTAGCCACTCTTAATGTATTACAGATTCCCCCTCTTGAAAGCCTGAACGCAAAATTGTCTTTTGATTTAGTTCGATATCCTTCTTAAAATCCCTAAAGTGTCAAATTCACCAACATGGCCTTTTTGGAGCCATCCATGACTGAATACTTTCCCTTTCCCAATGATTATTTCTGTAGGTAAACAACGGGACAATTGCATAATTTACAATCCCTGCCCCAGTGACCTGTGGCGGTTTGGCATCCATGGAGGCACGGTTTTTAAACTTTCTGACTATTTTGAACCAAATGATTTTTTTTCAAAACTCTCAGCCAGTGTTAGGGAGGCGGCATCGAAATAGGGAAAGCGGGGGAGGGATTGCCAACCCCTAATTACTTTTGAGCATTCTATCGAATATACCCTGAAAGTTCCAACTTAATCCACTCACCCGTCCCTGAGATATTACTGATACAGCCAGCATGCACATAGTATGCTTTGATTTTGTTCAATATCTACACCATAATTTCCTAAAAGACATTGCAAGTCAAAGCCACAGTCGGAGATAGTTGCAGTCACAGTTGCAAGTGGTTACAGTCGCAAAAAGTTGGCAAAATAAGTTGTCATAATAGCAGCTAGAAGTAGTCTCAACTGGGGCGACAGCAGCAGTAGTAGTGGCCCTGAAAGTTTCAAGTTAATACCCAGACCTGTTCCTAAGATATTGCACAAACACGTTTTTGATAACCTGGATCCACTTAAGTGTCTTTAGATAGAGCTGAACATTCCCAAAATTTTCACATTTATACCCATAGCTTTTAAGAACATATCCAGGATCAAAAACTTCTCTTTCCTAATGATAAATCGTGCATGTAAAAAAAAGGACAAGTTAGGTAATCTACATTCTTGCCCTTGTGGCTATGGGAGGCATGGCATCACCGGAGACTAATTGTTAAAAGTTTTTGACTATTAAAAAATAGCTGTTTAAAATTTAAATCAGCGTTGAGGGAGACGGGCATCTCAAAAGAATTAGGGGGATCGGTTATCCTCCAATCACTCTTCACCATCCCCCTCAACTGGCCTTGAAAGTTCTTTCTTAATGCCCTCAGCCTTTCCTTACATCTGCAAATGGTGTGTTTCAGTTTTGTTTGTCCTCCCCTCAACATTTCTTGAAAGCTCCACATTAATGTCCTATGTCATTTTGGAGACTCAAGATCAAACACACCTTCTTTTTCCAACAACAAAACTTATATATAATAGACAACTTGCACAACTTAATACCTTTGCCCCATGAACTCTGGAGGAGGGGAGGGGTAGTTTTATCCCTAGAGGCATAGTTTTTTTTACATTGAGATTAGTTTGAACAAGATGGTTATTTTGAAATTTTGATTGGATGTCTTTGAGGGGAGTGCAGCTGAAAAGGATATAGGAGGAGGGATTGATGTCTTCCAACCACTTTTGAACATTCCCCTAGAAAGTTTCAACTTAATACAGCCAATTTTAAGATATTACAGATACACCTTTTTGATAAACTGGATCCACATGACATCTTCTGATTTAGCTCAAGATACGTCTCAACATTCCAAACAGACTCACTATAATACCCTAAGCATTTCTGGATACACCGAGAATCAAACATTCCTATTTTTCCAATAATCAATTTATGCATATAAACAACAGGCAAAAGTAACAATTTACAATCAATGTCTCAGGATTGTGAGGGGGGCATGGCATCCTTAGGAATTAGACTCTTTGAGTATTTTGAAAAGAGAGGCTTATTCAAAATTTCAATCAGTGTTTAGGGGAGGAGACATCTGAAAGAATGCAAAGGAAGAGCGGCTGGTTTCCCTCCAAACACTCTGCAAAATCCCCTTTAACATGCCCTCGAAGTTTCAACTTGATATCCTTAGCAATTTCTCATATATTGCTGATAAGCCTTTTGGACAATCAGCCTATAATTAGTGTTTTGACTTTGTTCCTGAATTTCCTTAAAGTTTCACTTTGATACCCTAAGCCTTTTTGAAGACCCAGGTCCAACCCTACCCCCTATTTCGATCAAAATCATATGTAAACCATTGACAACTTACATAGCTTACATCTCTTGCCTTAGGGGTTATGTCAGCCCTGTAGGGCTGGGGTCAAATTTTTTCTCCTGTAGGGGGTAAAAAGTTTAATTGGATGTCTATGGAGAAAAAAAGGCGTGGGTGGAGGGCTGGTTACCTTGCAATCACTTTTAACTGTTAAAAAGGGAACTAGAAAATTTCAATTTCTAGTTAAATGTCCCCCCTTCAAAGTTTCAACAACCACTCCTTTCATATGATGTGGCTCTAAAAAAAATAATGAATTGAAGCCTCGTGGCCATTTACTACATGCTACACAAGTGCGTTGCCTCTGAAAAGAGGGAGTGCAAGGACTGACTGTAAGCACTGGTTCCAATAACTGTTTATATTGACCATTTAAAACATTAAGCATTTTTCTAAATTTTCATGACTGACCCATTTTGTCCAACATTTTTTCAGCTCAATTTGACTAATAGGTTTTAGATTTCTATTGAAATTTCAATTGAAGGAGTCAACATATGATTTTACTAGCATAGCCCTCTTTAGAAAACAGTTCCAGATGGGTGAGATGGGTCCAAATAGAAACAATTTAGCATTCGTTTCTAATTATTTCCTCTCTAGGGCACTTGAAGTAAGCTATGTTCCTCTTTGCCTTGACAGACTATAACAAAAGAAGAAAAAAAAATCCTCAAGAATATGCTTGTGGACAACCTTTTCTTTGGATGAATAATCGTTAAGAAATCTGTTGGAAGCAATAAGAAAGCAATAAAAAAAAAAAAATATGAAAGTAATCCCTCAGTAACATGTTTGAAGGCATGGGAAAGCATTATGAGTGCCTACTTTGTTTCAGACAGATCTATAGACTGGTGTGTCACAAGGAAAGCAAAATAAAGGGTTTGTCATATTTTGCTTCAGATTATGTATATACAAATATGCAAAATGGTCTGATACTGAGGGATGGGGGTGTAAATCTTTGGATGGCATACAACCAGATTATTGATTAGTTCTATCTGAGGTAAACTCAAGTTCTTTTTTATATCTTTGTAAAGGTGATGATCTGAATGAATTGAACTTGTGGGGGTGAATCTTAAGCCTAAATTAAAGCTTGTAGTGTATATTAAAGCACATAGCCCCGCCTCTTCCTTACTTGCAAACTTCAAAAGATTTTTTGAGGTAGGCAGTCCACAATTGGCAGGCACTTACTTTTTTTAATCCTGCATGCCTTAATTTTACCCATAGGAAGTTGCTGATCATGCGAAAGTAAGCAGAACTCACTGGGCACCACATTGAAATTCGAATTCACTTTAATAAAAAGCATGCGACAGACAGTGCCGATTATTAGTTTTTGTTGTCACATACACACGAAAATCAGTCGACAAGTCAAAATCAACATACATACAATTATAATATATACAATTAACAACAATGATTCGGATTAAAAAGTCGACCCAGCATTAAACAACTTAACAAACGAGGACACCAAACTAAGCTCATAACGAGCATGTGACACAGTCACAGGTTGAAGTTTCGGTAATGGCTCTGCAAAGGCCGTGATTGGCCTTACCCGTGCCGGTTGATGTTGGGGCGGGAGGATATTTCGGTGTATGGGGAAGGACAGGATTTCATTACCAAATGATAGGGCGAGTTTAAAACGACGGGAGTGAAGGGTTTGAAGTTGAAACTGATTAAGGGATATGTACGGTAATTTTGGGGCTTTTGAGATTACTAGGAGGGCACGGTATTGCACCCTCTCAACCTGGTCTGACTGTTCCCTAGTCAGCCCGAAATGCCATAAAGGGCAACAGTACTCAAGTGTGGAACGAATAATGGAGAAATAGATGCGTAGGAGGTGTGTTGCAGGGATTCCATGGCGAGCCAACAGCTTCAGAGACCTGATGGCCAAATTAGCTTTTTTTTAACATGCCATCAACATGTTTGTTCCACTTTAGATTCCAAGTGATATGAACACCAAGTAGTTTAATTCCAGTCACGCGAATGGCGCTGGGAATAAGTGGGTTAAAATCTGTCGTAGGTTTTAAAAAAGAAATGGTTAAAATTACGGATTTTTCAAAGTTGACATTCATTTTGTCCACCTTTGCCTCTTGACATATATCATTCATTAGTGAACCTTCTCTGCTTGGGAGGTTTTTTCAACAACATTCAATGAGTGAAAGATCGTCGACATACTTCCAGCGGTCATCCAGTGTTGTTGCCAAGTCATTTATCATGACAAGAAACAAAAATGGTCCCAAGAGGGTAACTTTTGGAACTCCACAAAAAAAGGGGAGTGGGTCGAAGTAGGCGGACTTATATTTTGTCCGTTGACATCTACCAGAAAGAAAACTAACAATTAAACGCACAAGGAATGAGTGTACACCAAGTTCAAGAAGTTTTTCACGAGAATATTGTGGCAAATTAAATCAAAAGCTTTTCTTAGATCTATTGCAATAAGATTAATCCAAGAATTTGGTTCATCGAGTTTTTGTACAACTGTCAATTATACTTACTAAGCATTGAGATGCAGACGTGTTCGGTATATTTCCAAACTGTCTCGGATAAATTTTCTCCAAAAATATGGTCTTTCAGCCATGCTGCAACAAAACTCTCATACAGTTTTCCCAAAATGGGTGTGTTAGTGATCGGTCAGACACCCAAAAAATTATTGGGCGCATCTTTTTTTGGTATTGGTGTACCAAACAACCAATTTTTCCAAATTGATGGATACTCACCTGAATTTGTCACCTGATTAAAAAGGAGTATTAGAAGGCCACTAAGATAATCTGAAAATGCTTTGATGAGATCGACGGGAACATCTACAGGGGTAATGCTTGTTCTTTTAAGCCTTTTTAATTTAAACAAGAGCTAAGATCTCATATGACACTTATGACGAGGTCAGAAGAGCCAAGAGCTCACATGGTATGAGCTCTAGCAAAAGTCTAAGAATCAATAGGTTGCTTTAAAAGGAAAACTAAGAGGCTTAATGCCGGTCGGGATTTAAAATAAGAGCTCTGAGTCACGAGGTCCTTCTAAATATCAAAATTCATTAAGATCTGATCACCCAATCGTAAGTTAAAAATACCTCAATTTTTCTAATTTTTCCTCTCCCTTCAGCCCCCCCCCAAATTGTCGAATCGGTGAAAACGACTTTATCAAGTCAAATTTTGCAGTTCCCTGACACACGTACCAATTTTCATCGTCCTAGCACGTCCGAAAGCACCAAACTCGCCAAAGCACTGAACCCCACCCCCTTACTCCCGTAAAGAGAGCGGATCCAGTCCAGTTACGTCAATCAAGAATATACGACATTTATAAGTGTTTTCCAATATTTCAGTTTTCCCCCTCCAACTCCCCCCAATGTCAACAGATCTGGTCGGGATTTGAAATAAGAGCTCTGAGACATGAGTTCCTTCTAAATATCCAATTTCATTAATTTCATTAAGATTCGGTCATCCGTGCTTAAGTTAAAAATACCTCAATTTTTCTAAATTTTCCAAATTAACAACCCCCAGCTCCCCCAAAGAGAACGGATCCGTAAATTATGTCAATCACGTATCTATAACTTGTGCCTATTCTTCCCAACAAGTTTCATCCCGATCTCTCCACTGTAAGCGTTTTCCAAGATTTCTGGTTTCCGAGATTTCCGGTTTCCCCTCAAACTTCCCCCAATGTCACTGGATCTGGTCGGGATTCTAAAATGAGAATTTTAAATCACAAGATACTTCTGAATATCAAATTTCATTCAGAGCTGATCACCCGTTCGTAAGTTTTTCCGAATTACTCCCCCCCCCCCAACTCCACCAAAGAGAGCGGATCCGGTCCGGTTATGTCAGTCATTTATCTTGGATTTGTGCTTATTCTTCCCACAAAGTTTCATCCTGATCTCTCCGCTTTAAACGTTTTCCAAGATTTCAGGTCCCCCCCCCCAAATATGACTCTGCATCCGGTCGGGATTTAAAATAAGAGGTCTGAGTTACGAGGTCCTTCTAAATCTGAATTTCAATAAGTTCCGATCACTTCTTCGTAAGTTAAAAATATCTCATTTTATATTTTTTAGAATTAACCTCCCCCCCCAACTCCCCCACAGAGAGCGGAACCGTTCCGGTTATGTCAATCACGTATCTAAGACTTGTGATTATTCTTCCCACCAAGTTTCATCCCAATCCCTCCACTCTAAGCGTTTTCCAAGATTTTAGATCCCCCCAACTCCCCCCAATGTCACCAGATCCAGTCGGGATTTATAATAAGAGCTCTGAGACACGATATCCTTCCAAATATCAAATTTAATTAAGATCCGGTCACTCCTTCGTAAGTTAAAAATACCTCATTTTCTCTAATTTTTCGGAATTAACCCCCCCCCCCCAACTCCCCGAAGAGAGCGGATCCGTTCCTGTTAGATTAATCACGTACCTAGGACTTGCGATTATTTTTCCCACTAAATTTCATCCCGATCCCTCCACCTTAGCGTTTTCAAAATTCTAGGTCCCCCCCCACACCCCCCGATGTCACTGGATCTGGTCGCGATTTAAAATAAGAGCTCTGAGGCACGATGTTCTTCGAAACATCAAATTTCAAAAAGATCCAATCACTCCTTTCTATTTTTCAGAATTAAACCCCCACCACCAGCTCCCCCAAAGAGAGCGGATCCGTTCCGCTTATGTCAAACACGTATCAAGGACTTGTGCTTATTTTTCCCACCAAGTTTCATCCTGATACCTCCACTCTAAGCATTTTCCAAGATTTTAGGTTTCCCCACCCCAATTCCCCCCAATGTCACCTGATCCGGTCGGGATTTAAAATAAGAGCTCTGAGACACGATATCTTTCCAAACATTAAATTTCATTAAGATATGATCACCCGTTCGTAAGTTGAACTATTTGATTTTTTTGGAATTAACTGGCCCCCCACTCACCCCAGATGGTCAAACCGGGGAAACGACTATTTCCATTTAATCTGGTCCGGTCCCTGATACGCCTGCCAAATTTCATCGTCCTAGCTTATCTGGAAGTGTCTAAACATGCAAAACCAGGACAGACAGACCAACAGAATTTGCGATCGTTATATGTCACTTGGTTAATACCAAGTGCCATAAAAACACCTGGGACTCTGATATTACAGGGAAATCGAAGGACTCAGGAGGAGGAGTGAGTACTTCCTTGCTCAGCAAAGACGGGAGGGATTGAACAATGTTAACCAGATGTTTATTAAGGGAGTTGGCTGTTACGACGTCATCTTCATCAATGCCAAAATCGACTCCTTTTTCCACCTTGCCTGTCATCTTTTGATTCGGTAGTACCACTGGCTTGTTTTGGACTCAAACACATGATTAACTTCACGTTCTACATATTTGTTCGCGTGTTTTTGAGTGACTTTTGTTAGTTTGTTTTTCAACCTCTTGGATTGTTGGCTATTACCATGCCCAAAAAGCCATCTCTTTTCCATTACCATTTTCTTAACTTCTTGTGTTATATATGGTCGATCTGAAGAGAAACATTTTGATGAATTCTCAGAAAAACAGGCCTTAAAATTTTGAAGCAAAGTTTCTTGGAAAATAGTAGCTTTTTCATTACTATTTTTAGCATCTTGAAAATTTTCCCATTGGAAAAGACATTACAGATGCTCAATCCACCCCTGTTTTAGCTAGAAGCTGCTCTGAAACTAATCTTATGTTCTTCATTTGCTACATATTTTATAGTGACAACTATAATCAGTAGATGATACTAGTGCGATATGGTAAAAACAAACAAATCTTGACTAAGTTATTGTTGTGAAATTGTGTGGTTCCTGAAGAAAATATAGCCAAATTTTCCACCAAAATGAATCATTGAAAATTGTGCTCAGATTTATTATTATCAGATGTGCTTTTATTCTACTGATAGATATTCCAACTCTCACTACTGAAAGACAGTGTTACTGGTAAAATATTCACAGTATAAACGTTGTTGCCACTATAGTAGCGAAAAGAGCTGAATAACGTCAATTGAAAGAATAACAAAATGAAAACAACTCACTGCAATGTTTTAAAACTAAATAAATGGAAGATACATCTGCAATGAACTGCGACAACTGGATCAAATGGTTTTATATCATGTGCAGATATGCTGAAAGCTAACTACAACCTTTCAATAATCTAAGAAATGGAAAAAAAGCTTCATCGGCTTGTCCTATATCGTGAAAGCCGCTCACAGGTCTGATAGGGTAAAAAAAAGAGGGCATCATTAATATTGTCAGTAGAACTGTGAATAAATCTATGAAAGCACTAAAAAGGATATGGAGTTGCTTGTTGCAGGTCTGGTACAAAGAGTAGACTTAATTGAGGACAATTTAAGCAAAATATATGCTGACGAGCAAACAAAGGATGGAGTCAGGATGTTATAGGCACAAAGCAGCAGTTTCTCACTGAACAAGTTAATAAAAGACTAGGCAAATCTATGAGAAACAACAGACCACTAACAAAGCAAAAACAATGTAATAGGTTTTGGTGGCCAAAAATTTTTTGTACCGCCGTAATCAGCAATGTAAGGCTGTTTTATTTTTTATCAAATCCTTCCTCTTGAAGAACTAGTTGATTCTAACCAAGTTTTAATGCCCGACAACTTAGACTAAAGAGTTCAAGCAAGTATTTCATCAGGACTAGCATCAATTGTACCAGACCTTTTCAAATTCCATCCCCCTTCTATTGAACGAAAATAGCCAAATGGTCATTTATTAGGTGTGCTGTGAAAGTGACAGTACAGTTCTGTAAATACCCCTCAAAAGAGGACAGAGAAAACCATAAAGCTCTAGTTTCAAAGATGCAGGACCAGGTCTCAAAGGGAAAAACGATCTTGTCATCACGGGAGGTAGAAAAATCGTCCAAAAAAACCTGGAGCCAAAGGAATAATCTTAAGCAACACTCAATCTTCTTTGTGCAGTTTATATAGCATGCCTAATTTGTCAAGATAAACAAAAACCTACAGAGTTCTTATTACTAGTAGCTACTGCTAAGCAGTTGAACAATAATATTCAGTAAGTAAACAGTCCTGTAACAAACAAGGGATTTGACTTGGTTGTGTTAACAGAGGTTAGTTCCAAGAACAGTCTAAAAGATTAAAGGATAGTTGTAGCTCTATTCAGGAAAATCAGATAATATCCAACTTGAGTTCAAGTAATTAAAGGGAGGAGTTTACTGGTAATAGTTAGTTCAGGATATTATATTAGAATGGTGGATAATCCCCTAACAGTGATGATGTCAAGTTGGTCTTCTTTGCTCTAATGGTTTAACTTGATCCTAGTATTACAAGAATCATTGTGTTTATAGAAGCTCTTCTGCTCCATTGAAGATTGATAAAGAACAAGCTATAATAGTTTATTTTCAAAAAATCAGTGCATCAGATAAATATGGTCTGATCATAGCTGGCAGCTTGAATTTCCAATAAATATCATGGAAAGAACGATTTGGCTAACATGAAGATACTGTGACACAACAACAATTCCTTAATTGTGTAAACAAACTCCCTACATGAATTGTTGATAAACCCGCTAGATATAGAATCTTTCAAAATTCAACCCCATTAATCCTTGTTTTCCTTAATAGACAGGACTTTTTGGAAAGTATTGGTAAGAGCAACCACATAGCTAATGAAATAAAGCTCCATCTTGAGACTGTAACTAATAGATTGTTAAAAAGTTTTCACAGATGACAAATCTATCAGGAGGGAACTTTAAATGGTGAGCTGGAGTGAAGTTTTACAGGGATCAGAAGAATAGCAATGGGGCAAGTTTAAGTTTTCCCAAAAATCCGAGACAGCAACACTGTTATATCTTATAAGACAAAGCCAAAGAAATCTCTCTGCATATCGAATGAAAATCAAAGTTCCAGAAAGGCAAAATCTATTGCAAGGCAAAGAATACTTTTTGAATCCAATTAGTGAATTTTCTTTCATTTATTTCTGGCTGGTTTTTTTATTCAGTACCTATTCTGCTCTTGTTAGGTTTACTCTGAAAGGCTTAATTTTTTTATGAGCACTGAGCAGAATAGCTACTGAATAGGACATTCGCTTGGCGGAGGTTCTTGTCAAAATATTAGCTTGTTCTTTGTCTTTTACCACTGGCTGACAAAATCTTCGTTTTCTCACCTATTTGATTGTATTTCTCATTTACTGAATCCTTTCATCTCTTGGTTTCTTATGTCATGTATAGCCGTGTGGTCTTAAGTGTGATTAGAAACACCTTAGGGCAACCATCTAGAGGATTCCCTGAGAAAACATTCCATAAAGGTGGAACCAATCTTACTAATCAAGAGGAAATTTGTAAAGAATTTGCTAGAACAGTTGGACAAAGTTAATAATAAGCAAACCAGGCTTTCCAAATATGACCTTCCTATGGGGTTGGAAATTTATTTAAATCCATTGCTAGTTGAAGAATCTGAAGGTCAACCTATTGTGGATGGTATGAAAAGTTTGGCTGCTGGCTCTGATATTCTTTCAATTAGAACACTAAAAAAAAAGTCGGGAAGTGATTGCACCAATTTTTGTTTCATTAATTAACAAGTGTCTAAAAACAGGGGTGTTTCCGAGTTATTTAAATCAGCAAAATTTATTCAGCAAAGTTAGTATATAAAGGAGGAAGTTCAGGTGATACTGAAAATTATAAACCAATTTTGATTTTACCCAGTATGTCTAGGATACTGGAAGAATATTCTAGGTGAGAATATATCACAACCTGGAAGACCAGAGAATATCTACTCCTTCACAATTTGGATTCTATTAAGAGCATAAAGTTGACCAAGAAAATATATATTTGACTAGTATTATTACTATGGTGTTAGATAAAGGATGTAAAGTGGCAACTGTGTTTCTAGATAATGCAAAGCCTTTTGATATGGTTCGTCATGATATTATGTTAATTAAGGGTGAAGCTTATGGAATTAAGGGTCCAGTCATTTCATTTTAATGTACTTCTTTCTCTTGTAGAATACAATATGTCCAATCTAGTCATTTCATTTTAATATTCTTCTTTTTCTTGTAGAGTACAATATGTTCAAACTGATACTATGAGATCTGAAGAAAAAAGCTGTGATACAGTTTCACAGGGTTTTGTACTTGGAACAGTATCTGTAATTGCCTTTTCCAATGGGAAAAATTTCAAGATGCTAAAAATAGTAATGAAAAAGCTACTACTTTCCAAGAAACTTTGCTTCAAAATTTTAAGGCCTGTTTTTCTGAGAATTCAACAAAACGTTTCTCTTCAGATCGACCATATATTACACAATTAGTTAAGAAAATAGTGATGGAAAAGAGATGGCTTTTTGGGCATGGTAATACCAAACAAGCCAACATGTTGAAAAACAAACTAACAAAAGTCACTCAAAAAAATGCGAACAAATATATAGAATGTGAAGTTAATCATGTGTTTGAGTCCGAAACAAGCCAGTGGTACAACCGAATCAAAAGGATGACAGGCAAGGTGGAAAAATGAGTCGATTTTGGCATTGATGAAGATGACGTCATAACAGCCAACTCCCTTAATAAATAATAATTTAATAAATCATGTATATTAAAAGTTTTGTACAAACAAATTAAATCTTACAGAGTCTATTCGAAATTACAAGCAAATGAATGGTGCAATCCTGTGTTGGGTGTGGGGGTTGGGGGAAGGGGAATATGTACTGCAGCATTAGTGGTGAATCTGTCTATAAAACAAAATAGAAGTGTATATGACATTTACCTTTACCACCCTGAAAGCTTATTTCCACTTTACTACTGTTGTCTGCAGCAGCTCATTGCTAACAAATTTAGTAAAAGCCAAGGACCAGTACTGGTATATTTGATTATTTAATGTGGGTTTAGAATTTTTATTAAATTGATTTGGTTGTGGGTTCACCAATTTATATTAACAAATAGCATTGTTTACAGCAGGCCACATAAAGCTGAAACAAAATCATAGGCAGCACAATACTGCTGTCTAAGTAAATGTATAGGATATGTGAAAGTATTACCACATACTGTGTAACATTATATCATGACATATTACCCACATTTGAATAGGGATTTGTACTTCAAATTTGAAAGTATTCAAAAAATATAGTTAGAATTATTAACTTATCCATGAGGCATTGTTTGGAAAAGAATATCTAGAAAATCTGAATAATTCTTGGCATCATTTTGGCAGAAACCTTATGTTAATTAAAAATTGTCAGGGAGACACATTGGAAGGGAAAATTGGCTACGCGAGTTTGAAAGTTACCTCCCCCTTTGTATCTTTTCTGAAGGGTATAGATTTCTGGAGGGGAGGGTTACACTGGATACTGTTTTATGTCTGTAATTTCCTTCACAAGCAAAGCTATGTCTCCTAGTATTGCATGATAAAAACAGAACAAGAAAATGAGTTGGTACCACCATACCACATATATGTGCACACAAAATTAGTACCACTTATATGTGCACACAAAATTTCTAAATTATAAGAAAAATATACATGTTTTGTTTAAATTCACTTTATATTATTCTTGGCAGACATTTCATGCAGATTGATGATGCAGAGATAAATGTCACACAAGTAGCACTGGTGTTGTGAGAAATGCAACTAATTTTAGTCATAATGCTTAGTAAATTTAGGTCAATTCTTTTTTTTTGTAGCTGGTTAAAAGAGATATTAAAAAAAAAGCAAAAATAGCAAAAAGTCAGCAAGGTATTGTACATAGAGACAGTACTACATTTATGGGTTAATATATGAATCCAGAACATAAGCAATAGGATATTATCAGTGCTTATTACGCATTTCAATGACAAATAAGAGAATCAGAGTTTCAATTTAAATACTGGAAATAAAAATTAAAACAATCAAATTATTCCTGGAGCAGATCCCCCTCTGCCGAATTACATGACCAAATGACAACCAATTTGACCTATCTATTTATAATACAAATATCATTAGAAAAAGCACTAAGTCTTATTTTCTTTTAGGAAATTATTTTTGCTGTATATCTATCTTATTATTCTTTGATGATTCTATTTCTATCCTATTTGCAGATATTGAGGGTGTATTCATTTCCACTTTTGAAAGTTTTAAAACAAGAAGATCTAATCTTGAACTGATAGATTTTAGGAAATAAAATACTATTAGATATTAAGGAAAAAATTGAACTGAGCAAATGTGGCAAAACAGGAAACATAGAATATTTTTTGATTCTGCCATTAACTAGGCTCACATTTTGCTTGATGGTAAGGTTTCAAAGGAAGTATATTTGGAAAAATATCACTGTAGAACATATCTGCTATGGCCTGCAGGTTTTTTTGCAAATATATTGTATCTTATCTTATCTATCATGAAGTGTAATGGGCACTATTTTTCTTCTTTTCCTTTTGTTAAAAACAAGTATGGATTGATTTAAAAATTTATTTGATCAAAGTAAAGAACAAATTTGCCAATTAAATAAGCAACAGTTTTAAAGCTACTTAATAAATGATAGTGTTTTTCCAAATTATTGGGGGGAGAGGGCAACTACCCCCCCCCCCTCAAAAACAACACTGGATGGACTTAACCTAAGACAAGTGCTTTAGAGCAGAATAACTGTATTTATATAAACTAGAGTAGGCCTAAACCTCAGTTTTGGGTAAAACTATACTTTCATCAAAAGCTGTCAAAAATTGAAAGATCTAATCCTGAACTGATAGATTTTAGGAAGCAAAATACCATTAAATATTGGGGAAAAATTTACCTGAGCAAATGTGGCAAAACAGGAAACATAGGATATTTGTTGATTCTGCCATTGACTAGGCTCACACTTTGCTTAATGGTAAGGTTTCAAAGGCAGTATATTTGGAAAAATATTACTGTAGAACATATTATGAAGTGTAATGGGTGATATTTCTCTTGTTTTCCTTGTGTTAAAAACAAGCATGGATTGATTAAAATTTTTTTATCAAAGTAAAGAGCAAATTTGTCACTTAAACCAGCAATAGTTTTAAAGCTACTTCATAAACTATAATTTTTTTCCAAATTATTGGGGGGAGAGGCTAAGTACCACCCCTCCCTCAAAAACACCACTGGATAGACTTAATCTAAGACAAGTGCTTTAGAACGGAATAACTGTATTTATATAAACTAGAGTAGGGCTAAACCTCAGTTTTGGGTAAAACTTTAATTTCATCAAAAACTGTCAAAAATACATATTACTGCATATAGCAAGATTCTAATGGCTACATTTTGTTTCATTGTCATTGTTAGAGAAATGCATCCATTTTATAGCTTTCTAAATCCCCTTTCAACAAACTAAAAACACATAAAGTGGGCAAGGTTTCAAAGCTGAGGGAAATGTTTGGGCAATATCAATGAATAATGACATAAAAACAATATACAATCATCAGAATCTAGCTATATGTAGTAATTAAAAAAATAAAAATAAAAAAAAATCACAAAAAAACTAAAATATCCTCCCTTCAAGCTTTTAACATTACAGAAGGTTGCCCAGGACTAACTGCAATTTCAGGAGAAAATGATAAAAAATCATGACCATAACAAACAAAGCTTAACCAATCAGCAAAAAGTACATCATAAACATCAACTGACAATTCAACCAATCAGTAATAAAAGTGATATAAATATCAAGCAATCACACACAAAATAAACTTAACATTAGCATAGACAAGGTTAGGCTACGTTTAAAAAGCTCCTTTTTCTCCATTTTACTCTTTGAGGCTACAGCCCAAATTATTATTATATAAATATAGAATACAGACCTCACCCCACTGCCTGCAGGGGTCATGGACTAATACACTTCACTCCATAGGTAATGTTACCTGTAAGCAAAATTAGACATAGCAAAATACACATTTTGAATAAATTTAATCTCAAACCAAAAACTGTATTACCTCTGTTCTGTCAGAAGGCATATCTTCAAATCAATGGAATATAAACATATTATTTAACTAATCACTCTCTTTTGCCAGAAACAGCTGGCTAGTTTAAACTTGAAAGTGAACCATGTTGGATATTGGCATTAATAGATGCATGTTTATTAATTATCTTTTGACTTCCTACTATACACAAATTACCAGTGATGACTGGAATTAGTATTTAAATGAAATTTCATTCATATTGTACAACCTCAAATTTTCCCTTGGCTTCAAAACCCTGCCTACTTTATGCATTTTTAATTTTGCCCCATGGAGGAGAAGGGTCAACCAGAAATAGGCTAAATGTGTTTCTAGAATTAGCATTAATGCTGCTTTGCTACCTGATAGACAATGAAATTATACCTTGGAAACTATACTGCTTTGTGGCATAGTTTCCAATTTAAACAGCTTGTAATGAAAATAAAGTTTTACACACTTTTGTCTAAATTCAATTTTTGAAAGAACAGCTGTTTTCCAACATTAAAGTCCACCAATCCCAACTGGTCAGGTCCTAATCATAAGCAAATCATAACTATCTAACCCTCTACATATAATGTTCAAGATCAGGAGCCTGCTATCTATGTAGGCTTTAGGAAAGATAGTTTTTAATCAGCACATCTGATCAAGATTATGCACTGGCCAAGTGCTGGAGGTCTCACCCTATGTAAAGAAATTATGCTAACAAGACAAATGATGTAACCTATTTCTTAGTTTAGAATATGCTACATACTAAGTAGGCTATTAGTGAATCAATTTTCTTTTTCCCCGTTTTTATCTGCTTTGAATCAGTTATTATTATTAGTATCTCTCTTTTTGTTCTAGCATGTCTCCTTCTGAAAAGCTGTTAGGCTATTCTCATTTATTACCTCCTTCAGTTCTAAGTTGAGCTTGCTTGTAGCCTAGATCCATTCTAAAATATCATTCATCTAGCTAGCACTTTTTGAAAGATAAAAAAAAACCTGGGATGCAATAACTAAATTTGAGGCAAACATAAACCAAAAAATTAACAAACCTTTTCAGTAGTGACATGACACTACTATCTATAAATTTGAATAACAATCACTAGTGACGGACTTAATTAATGCTACAACTCCAATCATACGATCTTGATCAGCATTTGCGGCCAGTTTAAGAAATACCAATCGCCGATCTTCTTTCTCGTCTCCACTCCGGACATCAATGAGAAAGTAGTGACCGAAATAGACGTGTATGTTCATCAGATCTCTAGAAATCTTCTGTAAGTGGTTAGAAGATCCCACGAATCCACGACGAAACTCCCAAAGATAGACAACTCAGCATTCTGGAGAAAGTAATCCATGAAGGCTTGTCGAAAATTAGAAAAACATGCCAGTCAGAGGCAGGTCCATTCTGGAATATCCAGCATGAACTGTCAACAAACAAAGACATCATCTTCAAAGGTGAGAGATAGATTTTACCCAATATATTAAAGCAAGACAAATCCACGCTGGTCATCTTGGAAAAGGAAAAAAACAAGCAAAGATCCAGAATGCAAGTTTACTGGCCAGGCTTGAACGCAGACATTGAGGAATATGTTCGTAGTTGCCAAAAGTGTGCTAGAAACATGCTATCAAACCAAAAAAAGCCCATGATCAGTGACGAAATACAATGTATTCCTTGTAAAAAAGTCGCATCTGACCTATTCACACTCTATAATAATGAATCTCTTGTAACAGTGAACTTTCATAGCTGTTATTTCAAAGTAAACAAACTTAGCTCCACCACGTCAAAGGCCGTCATCTCCAGACCCAGATCTCATTTCGCAAAATATGGCATACCATCTATACTAACATCCGACAATGGCCCTCGCTACTCTTTGGTTGAATTCCAAGATTTTGCCTGGACATGGGGATTCATTCACAGAACGTCAAATCCAATCTACCCCCAGTTCAACAGCTTTGTGGATAAGACTGTCCAGACGGCAAAGAGCCTTATGACAACGGCATCAGAAAACAGTGAAGAACCATCCTTGGGGCTGCCCGAATACAGGAACACACCCGTGGATGGACTAGCCTGGCCGTCCCAGCTTCCAATGAGACGTCAATTGAGGACACTTCTGCCTTATACTACTCACCACCTAAAAAATAAGTGGTCAGCAATCGCAATTTTTGGAGAAACGCCATTGCAGAAGACTCCGAGTAGTAAATAGAGCCCAGGAAATGTAATAATCTAGTCTGACGCCTTTCGATCCTACGTATTTGACATAGACAACGGGTCGGTCATAAGACGGAATAGAGTTCACCTCTAGAGCCGCCTTGGCATTGACTTGGAGACTAAAGACCCTGGTGGGCCAACTGTCATAACTTCGGCCACACTCTATTCAAAACAAAGAAATTCTGGCTAAAAAATCACAGTCACCACCCAGGAATCAGCTCAGAAGATCACCGTGGTGCTCCTCAGTCCTACTAGACCAAATGGGGACAGAGCTCACCTTTTTTGAGGCCTCAATTTAGACATGGGGAGCAGCACCTCTCCCTCCAGTCAGCGCAAAAACATGTTCTGGCAGAGTGGTCAAATCACTAAAGAGATTGAACCCGTAAATAGATGTGTGAAGCAAAAGGTATGCAAAGTATATACCAAGAGTAAATATCAGAGAAGTGAGCCTAGCGCCTTCTTGTGCCCGCTAAAAAAAAGGTGTTAAGTGTGATAGTATATTTACTAGTGTAACAACCTTAATGCATACTTAGAAAACACAATAGAGAAGCCTAGTGCCTTCTTGGGATGTAAATAAATTTAATGAGATCTCAGCAGGTGATGATATGATGCAGTCCTGGTGCATTATGAGCCAATTAGTTTAAAGTGAAAAAAGGGAGATGTAGTGATTATGATTGCTTTGCTAGTGGTTGTGTTTATTCTCGCATGTCTGCAATTCTTTCTTATATTGCTTACTTTTCCTTATAGTAGATTAGGTTAAGTAAATGCATAAATCATAATCTTTGCACGACAATGCCTACGACAGCATAAACATGATATCACTAAAGCTCTAAATTCTAATATTGTTAATGTTTCTTTTGATTCTGCTTTAAGCAGCCGTGTTTTTGAAAATACTAGTCACAAAATACTTTTTGAAGAATCTGCCTTTATTAGCAATGACGTAGGCATAAAGCAAATAGTTTGAGAAACAAATGAAATCAGAGTTAAGATTAATAATAATATTCCCCTAAATAGGGACTTAAGGGAATATATACAAAATGCTCTATGCACAGATTTAATTAAAAATGGTCATGAGAAAATTTAAAAAAGCAGTAGACATTAACACAGAACCAGTTACAAAAAGACATTTGAGGTTAGGTGCCGAAAAGGCAAGATTAACAATGAAAACGTGTTTTAACTATTCTTCTTCAATTCCATGGATCAACTTGTTTCACTTCACCTTGTTTATCAGTCCTGATTGAACTTCGCTGAAATAAGGAGGCTAGGACTTTTTTTAACTTTTCACTTTAGTTTTATATGTCTTATGTTTTTGAAGATCTTTTTCTTTTATAAGTTTATATTTTGTTGAGTACGTCTTTGGACATAGGGCCGAAATATTCATTAAAATTGCACTTTCTTACGAAAAGAATTCCCCATTCTTCTTCTTTTTTTTTATATTTGTGATGGAAAGGCAATGATATTTAAACTGGTCCCTTATCTAGGAATCGGCTGTTTCGCTAGATTCCATTTCGTGTTAGTAAGCAACGTGCATAGCTTAGATACCAACATACAGTTATGAAAATTCCTATCTTGCCCATAAGAAGCTTTTGATACAGAGCTCTGAACTTGGCGCCTCCTCAAAGCCCGCACTCCAACGCGCAGATCATGCTACAACACCCTAGGCGGGAACGCAATTTTGTTTTGTTGCATACACATAAGCTGTGCTGCCGGTTTCTATCTCCAGCAGCCAGCATCGCTACCGCGCACTATGTCCCAAAAATAAACCGAGTTTTCAAAACTGTATTGGTCTCTAATCTGTGGCAACGTGGCTATATCTGAAAAATAGAAAAAATCAAAATAGGCAAAATGATGCAAAAAATCATACCGAAGTTTCTGAGGCCTCTTTGTAGGAATTTCAAATCATCTGCTGCATGTGCGGACATTTTTAATATTCAAGATAAAGATGATTTTGAGACAAGAGTTGTGAAATCTGACAAACCTGTTCTGGTTGACTTTCATGCAAAGTAGGTAGCCTAAATTGAAAAAGAAGCAGTAGGCCCAAGTCTCCCATGCATTTGTAGACATTAGAATAACTATTTTGTTTTATTTTGGGAGGTATAAAAAAAATGTTAAGTTCCTAGTCAGAACAAAACATTGAACACTGTTCAGTATGCCTTTCTTACATAGGCTAATCTTTGTCAGAGTCTTTGCTATTTTCTGAATTCTTCATAACATCCCCAATTTGATCTTATTTGGAGTCACCAAGAGTTGAGATGTTATATTCTTAGTTGCTTGAATAAAGTAATTCTTCTATAGATCGATTTTTCTGGCAGGATTCTAGATGTCATCTAAAAAGAGAAGAAGAGGTGTAGTGTCTGTAATATTCAGGCTTCTGAAGATACATGAATACTCTCACCTAGACAGATGTTGAAATTAGAATTTCAGCAACTATTTTCAAAAGAAAACTAACACAAATCCAAGAAAAAAACTAAATTTAAAAACTCTGATTTTTGCAGAAAAGTTACACTGTTATTCTTGCTTCATAAAATTTACTACTCACTCTTGTTATCTCAGAAATAAGCAGGGATCCATCAAGCTTGAACTTGCCCAGTAACTGGCATCTAAAAAAGAAATTTATGTGTGGTAGTGTCTTGTTATGTGATAGGCCTACTGTCCACACAGTAATATTAAAAAAACGATTTAGGGGTCATAAAATTTACAAAGCGACAGTTTTCCAGGGCTAAAGGTAAAACAAATAATGTTTAAATCATTAAATCTTCTTAAGTCTCATATCTTAGCTTAATCCAAAGATGTTTGTTTAAAAAAGTGATTATATGATTTAACTGTAACTTGCTGCATGTTATAAAGTTGCTTTTATGCAGCTTAAGTCTACATAAAAGACCACTAGGGGGGGGGGTGATTAATTTTCAAAAATACAAACAAAACTGTAAAAATGAGCATAACATTAGCAATATGAAAGTCTTCTTCTTTTTGTTGGGATACCACCAGATACCTAATATATAACAGTATAGTTTATATATACCTTAAATTGCAGCTTGGAGCAGTCTAAGGATTTTTTCATGTAGAAACTCCAGAATTGATAATACATGAGACATAGCTGAATATGTACACTTGACTAGTGGTTGGATGCTGCTGATTCAAGTGCTTCCCAGTTATACTTCTGTTCTTTTGTTGACCATTCATTGTCTAGATGGTTCTTAAAGCTGTCTGTGGTTTGGGCAGCAATGGTATCTGACAATAATTTGTTCCAGAGGTTGGCAACATGGTTAGTAAGAGAATGGGCATGTTGCCACTTTGAGGAAAATGCATAGATAACTGCAAGTTATGTCCCCTTGTATGAGAGTCCTGAGACACCAGAGGAAGAAGACCAGGAAGTGCCTTTGAATTAATAAGTTTATGAACCAGAATGGCACCACCCTGTCTTCTTCTATAAACCAGAGTTAGGAGTTTCAGCTTGCATAGCCTTGTAGGGTAAGGGAGCTCATGCAATCCACTCACCACCCTAGTGGCTCTTCTCTGGACATCTTCAAGAATTTTAACACCTTTTTTTGATAAAGGGGGATGCAAGAACCATGCCTGTCTCAAGCCTTGACCAAACAAGCCCTTTATACAAAAGGCTCAGAATTTTAGAAGAACAGGAGAAAATTGTTCTTTTTATGAGCCCTAGTGATGAGCTAGCTGATGCTGCTGCCTCCTTTGCATGAGTGCTGAATTTAAGAGGATTGTCAATAATTTACTCCTAGGTCACATTCTTCCAACACTGGAGAAAGGAACTGACTGTAAAGAGCGCAAGTGGTATTGATATTCTTGTGCCCAAAGTGTAAAACATGACATTTTGACACATTGAAAGTGAGTAGCCAAGATTTCGCCCACATGCTAAGGAGATCAAGGTCTTTCTGAAGCCACATGCTAAGGAGATCAAGGTCTTTCTGAAGTTGGGAATTATCCTCAAGAGTGCTTGCTGGACCAATTACCTCGGAATCATCAGCATATAGTGTCATCCTGATTTTAAGTGCTAGATGAGCATCATTTGTGAAAATATTGAACATGGTGGGGCCAAGAACACTACCCTGTGGAACCCCACTGATAACATTCTGAGAGGAGAGAATAGGATTGCCATCTGCACAAACAATCTTACATGCTGAACATGATTCATCAAGAAATCCAAAATCCATTTAAGAATATTTTCTTCCAAACCAAAAGATTGTAGCTTAAGCTCAAGTCTCCTATGACAAACTTTGTTGAATGCTTTTGAAAAATCAAGAAGGATCATGTCAGCAGGGATTCCCAACTCCAGTAGTTTTGTAATATAGTCATATGACTCAAGCAGATTAGTGTCAACTGATCTGTTGCATTGGAAACCATGTTGAGAGCTGTTGAGAAGATGATTCTGATCAAGATGCTCAATAACTGCTTTGTTGACAATACATTCAAGAAGCTTAACAGCAACAGAGGTTTATACTAATAGGCCTGTAATTTTCCACAGAATCTTTCCTTCCCTTTTTGTGAATGGGGGCAATATGTGCCACTTTCCACTCTGCAGGAAGCTTTGAGCTATCAAGAGATAGTCTGATGAGCTTGGAGAGTGGGTATACTATATTTGTTCTGCTCTCATGCAAGAGACAGGGTGGAGACCATCTGGCCCTGCAGATTTATTTACATCCAACAAAGCAAGCTGTTTCAAAACAGACTCCTCAGTTACCTCAAGAGGTGGCATTGGTTGAGTAACAGTATATGAGAGAGGAGCTGGGAGCTGACTCACAGTTTCTGGTGTGAAAGCTGATGCAGACTGGTTATTTAGGATCTCAGCTTTAATAGCTGGGTCTGAAACTGTCTGACCATGATGGGTCAAATCAGGGACAGAGTGCCTATTTCAACATTTAACAGAAGCATACTGCCAAAACAGCTTGGGATTATTTTTTTTTGTATTTTCACCTAACCATTCTTCATGACTCTTCTTCAGTTGTTTGATGGAATTGGTGGCCTCATTCTGTGCCTTTTGATACTTCTGATAGTTTGGAGCTGTTTTCTTTTTTTTGTTTCCAGGTTTGATTCTTCCTATGCAGTAGTTTGCTAGTTAGACAAGTCATGAAGGGTAGTGTTTTTGCCTGTCTCCTCCAAAAAATTCTTAGTCAACCAAATAACATAGTTTAAAAAAGTCTGGACAATTTGGTGGCTAAGATGAATGGAAGTGTATTTGTGAAAGATCTAAATTAGCCTACTTGTCGGCTACAATCAGATGTATATAGGCTACACTGTTGGATTATTTAACTAGTTAGCTATCAAGGTCTCAGTTATATATGCACTAAAGCTTGAAATACCCAACTAGTCAGTTACAAATAGATTTTATTATAAACTGTAGAATCAGCTAACTAGTTTACCTTAAATTTACCTTACCTTAAATTGCACTGGCCGGCGAATAAGGTTGGGTGAACATCCTGTAGATTCGCCGGTTGAGTGATGGAGGTGGAAGTGCGTTGTCTAGTTCCGTTGAGTAGATCCACTGGCCTCCCAGTGTAGTTTCCACTCCATCGCTGCCCAGTCTTGGTCAATTGCTTTTTTGAAGTTGTCAACAGTTTTGGACTGAACTGTTTCTTCACTAAGGGAATTCCACAGTGGAACAGCACGAGTTGAGAAGAAGTTGGAACGTTCTCTCCGTGAGCTTCTTTGTTGCTGGAGCTTCTTGGTGTGGCCCCGGGTGTGGCTAGAGAGCGACTTATTAAAAAGCCCTGGTGTGACACCATTCTCCAGCAGCTTGTGGGTCAGGATTGCATCTCCGCGTTTCCTCCTGTACGTCAGGGTTGGGAGCTTGAGTTTCTTGAGGCGTTCAGGGTACGAGAGGTTCTTACATTTGGTTGGTAGTTTTGTAGCCCTCCGCTGAACGCTCTCAAGGATCTTCTTGTCCACGACATAGTGGGGAACGGCAAGAGAGACTCCGTACTTAAGTTGCGGTCTGACCAGTCCTGTATATAGCTTCCTGATTGTCCTGGGAGATCTACTGGTGATATTACGTCTGATGAGACCAAGGGACCTGTTGCCATTTGCAGCTAGGTATTTGCTGTGACTATGGAATTTCATTTTGTCATCAACAATGACCCCAAGGTCTCTTTCTTCGGTGACAGTTTCCAAAGTTATGAGCTTCCCAGTACGATCTGTCATTGTATATGTCATTCCTGGGTTCTTAGGGCCAAGATGTAGGACTTTGCACTTTTCAGCATTAAACTCGAGGGACCAGGAAGAGGACCAGTTGTTGAGGGTGTGCAGATCTGCCTGCAGAGCTGCGCACTGTTGGTTGTTTGCGACTGGGCCAAACAATTTCGAGTCGTCTGCAAACAGTTTAAGGTCATTTTGCACTGACTGGGCTGAGTCATTGATGAACATGTTGAAGAGGGTAGGTCCCAGTTTAGTTCCTTGCGGAACTCCGCTGAGCACTGGAGTTGGGTTTGACATGATTTGATTCCCCTCCTCATCATACATCATCACCCTCTGTATTCTATCCTTGAGAAACTGGATAATCCATTCCCTTACATCTTGGTGGAGTTGATAGAACTCTAGTTTCCTTTCCAGGTACGAGTGTACTACCTTCTCGAAAGCTTTGGCTTGGTCCAGCAAGAGTACGTCAACTGGAAGGCCTTCCTCAATCATCTTGGTGATTATGTCATATGATTGAATTAGGTTTGTCTCCACAGAGCGACCCTTCCTGAAACCATGTTGTCCATCGTATAACAGGCTGTTAGTTTCCAGATGTGCAACGATTGCATCATTTAAGACGCCTTCCATGACTTTTGATGGGACAGAAGTCAGGCTGATGGGTCTGTAATTCTGTGGTTTATCTTTCTGTCCTTTTTTGAAAACTGGCATGACATTTGCTGTTTTCCAGTCAGAGGGAATAGTTTTGGAAGCTATTGACATCTGGAATATTCTTGTCAGGGGTTCCGCTATTTCAGCTGCGGTCTCCTTCAGCAACCTAGGATGGATGCCATCGGGTCCCTTTGCCTTGGATGGGTCCAAAGTTTTTAGGCGCTTGTAAGTATCACAAGCTGTGAACTGGATCGGTGGCATAGGGTGTTTGATGTGGGTGGTTGGCATATCCGGTGGGGGGCATCCAGGGTCTTTAGAGAAATTTGACGAGAAGCATTGATTGAGGGTATCTGCCATTACCAATGGGTTGGTTATTTTGGTTCCATCGCTGGAGGTAAAATGATGGATCGACCTGCGGCTTGGGTTGTTTGAAGTGACATATCTCCAAAACTTTTTTGGATTGGTTTTTGCCTCTAGTGCTATCGACTCCTCATATCTTATGGTTGCTTTTCTGGTCGCATTTCTCAGTTTGTTCCTGGCCTTTTTGTACTGCTCTAGATGGGCTGCACTCTCACAATTTTTATACTTTTTCCAAGCTTTCTTTTTCTTATTAATGACTTTTTTTAGCTGTGGTGACATATACGGAAGGGTTCTGGGACGTTCTGAGAAGTAAGTTTTCGTATGCTTCAACTCAAGACTCAGTAGTATGTCCTTGAAAAGCTCCCAGGATGCTTCAGTGTCTTGTTGCAAGGAGTTTTCCCATTCAATCTCTTGTAGGTCCTGGCGTATTTTCTTGTAATCAACAAACGTTCGTTTGATTTTGTTGGTTGGTATCTGATTCAAGATTATTGCACTCAGGATACAAAGATGGTCGCTTGCTCCAAGGGGGAGTAAGTTTGCTGTTGACATAATTTTTTCGGGGTTGTTTGACAGAACGAGATCAAGGAGAGATGGAGTTTGATGATCTCTATGTCTGGTAGGGAACTCAACTGTCTGGACCAGCAGGTTATCAGCAAAGGCTTCAAGAGTTGGATTGGTATAGTTGTTTTGAAGAGTAAAGCCTAAACCATCGACCCACCTGGTGTCCGGCATGTTAAAGTCTCCTGTGATGATGACATTTTTGGGGTTACATATTGTCATTTCATTTATAATATTTGCCACATACTGAAATGATTCTTCGGAGCTGGGGGAGGAAGGGCTACGGTAAATCACGCCAATTCTAAACTTTTCAGACCCTACTGTCAATTCAACCAGGATAGACTCTACCCAAAAATAATTGGCACTTGTGAAAAGGTCAATGTTATTTACCTTCAAGGCTGACTTGATGTATATGGCAACTCCTCTCCTCACATTGGGTCTGTCCAGATTCGAAATGACTGTGTATCCTGGTATCTGAATATGGCTATCCTCCAGTCTATTTTGAGAGTTTTTTGGGGAAATTTCACTTAAGCACACAACGTCTATATCTTCGTGAGCCAGCAACACTTTTAGCTCATTCAGCTTGTTTGGCAAGGAGTCAATGTTTGTTGACAACACTTTCATCACTTGTTTCTGTCTGCTTCTTCTTCTTCCTGAGCCCGCTGGAACTAGCACGTCATCGTTGGATGACGGACTTTCGTCTGCTTTGCTAGATGCTGCGTCAGTTGAATAAGAATCTGGCGAGTTGTATTCCAATTCAACAGAAAGAACGCAGCTAGTGTCAGATTTGGCAGTTTCAAAACTGCATTCCGATGAATGTTCTTGAGCTGATATGGAACTACTATATAATACACTGTTAAATGACACTAAACTACTATTTACATGTCTTTCGTCTGGCTGTGCATCTAGTGCTCCATCGCCCCCAATGCTGGGGGTGGAGCTCGCTGACCGTTTTTTGAAACGACTTTGCCGTTCCGTACTCTGAGGTCAGTCTCACCATTTGCAATCCGTCTTTTAAGTTCCTCTGTAGCGCTCTTACGTTTAGCTCTGTCCTCTCGGGACTCATCGCTGTGGAACTGTATGTCTGCTTTCAGCTCGACGGATTTTTTCAAGATCTTTACCTTGGTGGCAATGTCTGTAACACTAAAAAGAATCGGGGGAGGGCGGTCTGGGACTTGCTGGGTGGGTGGTTTGTTTGCACCGAGTCTTTTCAGGTTCAGAATTTTGACGCCGGGGAGACTATAATCTGAGGCTAGGTGCTGGATCACAAAGTTTGTATCATCGTCTGTAGGTGAGACACCGTAAGCGATGAGGTTCAGTTTCCTGCGTTGTCTGTCCCTATCCTGCCTCATCACTTTTAGGACTTGGTCCTCTAGGTCAGTACCAACTTTTCCCTCCGCGACTAGTTTAGAAATTCTGCTATCGACATCAGCAACAGAACACTTAGATGCCATGTCTCTTTCAATGTTGGAGATCCGATCACTGAGTGGGTTTACTGCCTCGCTTATTTCTTTTGTGATACTGTCCTTAAATAAGTCGAACGAATCATCAAACTTTTTTGTGATTCGATCTTCAAACTCGGAAAGGAGGGTTTTTACTTGGTTACCAATGTTACTTTGATTGGACGACTGCGGTGCCCTGAGTTTGCACACTGGGCATACCCACTGGCAACCAATTCGCCTTGTCATCTTTGTGAAAAGATTGTACTCAGCTAGGGGCATCTCCAAACACTTTATACATAGCCAATTTTCACAAGAATCACATTCAAGGGCAGATGAGTTAGGGTCTAATGCTACCGCGCACGCTGAGCATTTGTCTTGGCCTTTAATCGGACTGTCTTTCTTCCGCTTAGATGACTGCGATGCCATCTGTGGTTCTTTCTCGAAAAGTCTGTAATTAGTTCGTACTCGTAGGTGGCAGCACTTTTATTCACAACCGCGGTTCTGGAAGTCTAACACTGGTCCATATTACACAGGAAAAGTTCTTTTTTCTGGTTCTACAGTTTTGGTTTAGTATATTTGCCAATTTTGTTCTTTGGTTAGTGTTCTATATCCGCCACAATTCACTATTATTCACAGAGCAAAAAACAGCTGGTGTTGCCATATTGCATCACCATCATCAATTCTGAATATTTGAATATTCTGGCCCAGTATGTCTTCAATAACGTCCAACTAGTTAATTTCACTGAAGTTTGCACACAAAATTCTTCAGTTCAAGTCCAGTTAATTTATTCTGAATTCCACCATTAAATAAAGATTTTTCTCTTCCTGCAGACAACAAAACGTTATTTTTCTCGAAGTTATAGCCAATACAATAGTTGGTGTAACTTACTGCAGCACCCAGCCCCAATCTATTCAAAGCCTCCCTCTCTACCCCCCCCCTCCTCAGGAAGTTTTGATTTCCCGGAAATCTTTCCTTGTATCATCTTCCTACCCATTTGTGACGACTTATTTTGTGTTTGATACTAGATAGGTGGCAAACAAAGAAAATCATTGGCAATCTGTTTTTAGTCATCTGAGGAAAGTATCCTTTCTCTTGGTATAGCCCTAGAAAGCAGGATTGAACCACATTTTTATACAGCATAAAGTTTGAGATATGGTCAGTCAGTTAGGTACCCAAAACAATTTCTCTAAAAACATCTAGTAAATCATTCTCTTTTTTGGAGTGCCTATGCTTCAGAACCCTACTTGGTCACTGTAATATGATATGCAATGGGGTCATAACATTCAATAAATTTCCATGTGCACACTATAGTACAGAAATTAAAAGCCTAGAAATATAATCCTCAGTCAGTAAAAGAGGCCCCTCACCCAAACCAGCACCAAGTGTAATTCAAAGCTGTATACACCTGAAAACTACAATACCCCTCCCCCACAAGTTTTCCTCTAGCAACCAATAGAATGGTAGCCAGTAAAGCAAAACACTACCAGAAAAATGTTATGTGTGTCATTTCATTGGTCATTTTGCAAGGAATTGTCCATCAAGAAATAAGTAGCAATGTAATTCTAAGAGTTGAGGTACCCAAATATTCAGGGGAACCAACAGAAGGATTTATAATCCAAAGGGTTCAATTATGGTGGCAAACTTTTTACTAGGCTAGAAACAAATATATATACATATATATATATATATATATATATATATATATATATATATATATATATATATATATATATATATATATATACATTTTTTAAGTTCTTGCACAAATAAAATATTGCCAATGTTTAATAGTTTTAAGGTTGCATATGTTCATTTTTTCTGTTCTCAATAACTCAAAGCCTATCCCAATGTAATGAGTATCTCTGTATTCAAAAGACTGCCAAAGTCTATTAAAAAAAAATTAGACAAATTTGCTGAATGGATGGATGATGAATTGATATGGAGAGTATTAGTAGTAGATACTATCCTCTACATCTAGATAAGTCTACCAATGTGCAAGACCTATCTCAACTGCTTGTTTTTGCATGTTATATATGGCAAAAAAGCATTCATAAAGATATCTGGTTCTGTAAGCCAATAAGCTGTTGAATTGCTGTGGTAATTTTCAATACAAATAATTACCATATAAAAAAAAGCTTTACAGCAGGAGACCTGAGTAGTTTGTGAAAACTGGGTAAAGTAGAACTGTCTGGATATTTTGGTCACATACACAGTGGCTGTTCTCAGCTGATAAACTAAAATAAAACAAATAAACATCAATATTTATACAAAACAAAATAATTATAAATTGTTCCAAGCTCTTTTTTTTAAAGCAGTTACAGATTCAAATTTCTTTGACTTCCTAGTTTCTGGTTCATTAGCTTGCTTTGTATGGAAAGCTTTGTTATCAGGTAAACAGAGGTCAAAAGCATTGGGAGAAATAAAACTTCCTTGATTTGATCAAAGTAAATTGTTACAGGCTGAATTTAAGCGAAATTCACCTGCATCTCTGTTCAAAGCGAGTTTTTTTTTATGGTTTTAGAGGTTTCCCTGGAAACTTATTTTAAACCTTGGTCCCTAGATATCAAAGATATCCCTAGAAACATAATAAATTGGGCAGGAAAATTAGAAACGTGTTCTGCTAGAGCTGATGTGAAATTTTCAGCTTTTTATTTTTATTTTAGGGTTGAAAAATCGATTCTTGATGTTGTAGCTGTCTCATTTCTAAATTCTGGTTAGTATGATCCATATAGGAGATTCTGCAAGCATATGGGATCTTTGCCATATACCCACTTTGCCATAACAGTTACACTTTGCAGATAGACCCACTTTGCCATAACATTGAAGTTCTATCCTTTCCAGAATTCAGAAAACTACTTATAGTATTGCTGATTTTTAAAGCTACTTTTAAACCATTGAATTGTAAAATTCTTTTCATGTTTTCGTGCAGCCCTGGAACATAGGGTAAAGTACAAAAATTATCCTTATCCTCAGTTAAATTTAAGAATTCCTTTGACATCTCCTGAAACTTTTTTCTTCTTGTTGATATAGTCTGGTCAATTAAGTAATTTGATAATTGCTACTTATTATTACATATTGCAGAAAAGACAACTCGTCCTCTATGAAATATGAAGAATGGATACTAACAATGCAGTCTGTTAAAGTTATGGTCAAAACAACGTTTACTAGGCAAGCATGACTTGAGAAACAAGACAAAAATCTATTGTTGTTAGTTGGGTTCCTATATATTTTAAAATCCAGATTATTTTCATTCTTTGAAAGAAGAACATCTAGAGAAGGGAGTATCCCATCTGCTGTTAATTCAACTCTAAAATTTAAATCCGCTCCCACTGAAAAAAAGAGATATTAAAAAAACTCCTAGTTCTTTCTCTTCATGATTCCATACTGAAATTATATTTTCCATATAATGTACCCAGAATTTGTGTTTTGAGAAATGAGTTTAATGCTATTGTTTCTGTTTTTTCAACAAAAATATATGCTAATAGTTGACTTAATAGAGCCTCCCCCTCCATAGGTAAACCATTTATCTGGTAAATAATTCCTTTCTGAATTGAAAAGAATAAGAGTACATATTACACAATAAGAGAAAATATTACTCAACCTTACTAAATCCATTATTACATTGACTTCCAGATCTGTTTAACCACTTATTACGTTGGATTATTTTGGGTATGCAGCTGACTAACTGTATTTTGAATGGTAGGCTGTACAAAAACATGTACTTTAATCCTGCTTTCTAGGGCTGTAATGAAAGAAAGGTTGGGGTGGGTAAGGCACATTCTGCAGACAAAGGATGGCTGATTGCCAAAGATTGTTCTTTTTGGACAACCGTCCAGGGCTAAATAGAAAGCATTTCATCTGTGGTTTGAGTGAGGAGATGTTGCAAAGGAAGATTTAATGGAAATGGGAACTGCCTGGAAGGGTGTAATGAGGAAGGTTGTGAGTAAAATAGGATGGAGGGGGAGCGTGCGTAGCTGTGGTGACCTCAGGTGGCTTAATGGTCTGTTGAGTAGTAAGTAGTAGTAGTAATTTATGATTGAAACTATTTTCCATGACTTCTTTAATGATTTCTTCACTTGCTTTTGTTGACATACTAGATGGTCAGTCATCTTGATATGAGTTATAAATTCAACTCAATGGATCAAAATTTTTCATCAATTCCCCCTAAATCTAAAACTTAGAAATAACAGCTGAATAGTGACAGTCCTATTATTTGACGGTGCAAACAGTAGCAAACCACTGGAAATTTTGGGCACATACACACCAGCCATTTTCAACAGATAAGTAATGCAATAGAAATAAAACAGTGGCATCTATGCAAAACAAAATAATAACAAATTTTTTAATTTTCTTATTTTTTTCAGAGGAGTTACAGATACAGATTTTTTGAATTCCTATTTTCTGCATCATTGGTTTCATTTGCCTGAACAGGTTTATTATCAAGTAACTAGAGGTTAAGAGCATTTATAATAAAGTTTAGGTGTAATCTTTCCTTTGTCTTTCAATCACTTTCATTTGTTTTTAAACTTATCTGTTTACGAGTCTGCTAGATCATAAGATAGCCTTTCATAGGTTCTTTCACCCTTCAATAAATTCCTTAGTTTTGTTTTGTGGTCCTTAGTATTCATCACTACTAAAGTGTTCCTCTTATCTGCTTTTGTAATAGTTAACATCTTTTACTAGTCTTACGTTTATGTGTAAAGATGTTTCTATTAAAGAAATAATTTCCTTTACGGGGACCTTATTTAATTAAAACAAAATTTTGGACCTTTCTCCAAGACTAAATATTGTTGTTCTGTTAACACTTTTGACAGAAAAATTAACTAACCCTGTGCCAAGAATTAAGAAGGTTTGACTTCTTTGTTTTCAGCTAATTTTAAGAACTTTTTGAGCAAGTTTTCTCTGGAGAGGCGAAAATCATGATCAAAGTGATATTTTGCTGTTTGTTAAATAAAATAAATCAATTTTACTAACCTTTTTTTATATTAGACTAGCTGTTGGGGTGGCGCTTCGCGCCCCTCTAAGCCCTCCCGCGCGCGTAAGTCGTTACGCGCCATATTAGTTACGCGCCATTGTAGTTGTGTCCCTTTGTCCCACCTGTGAATATATATATATATATATATATATATATATATATATATATATATATATATATATATATATATATACTAGCTACACCTAGTTGGTAGGGTGCTTCGCGCCCCCCCAAGCCCCCCCCCCGCGTGCGTAAGTCGTTAAGCGCCATATTAGTTACGCGCCATTGTAGTTGTGTCCCTGTGTCATATAAACAGATTGTCAGGTTTACTGACTTTTGAACATGCAACATATAATTGTCCATGGGAAAAACAATCCGTATTCAGATCTATACCTCATTATTCTAATGATGTGTCCCTGTGTCCCGGTCGTCACTTATATTCCCTGTGTCCCGGTCGTCATTTGTGTCCCAGTATCCCAGTCTGTAATTTCTCTTTGAGTGTCCCGGTCGTTATTTATATTCCCTCTGTCCCGGTCGTCATTTGTGTCCCGGTCTGTAATTTCTCTTTGAGTGTTTTTTCTTTTTAGTATTTTTTAGTTTTTTACATTTTTTCTTTTTTCAGTTTTCTTTTTCTTCTTTATTTTTCAGCTTCACTATGAAATACATATCGCCGAATCTTTGTTTTTTTAACTAAAATCTGGTAGGCATTGATGACCTTATCCAAGTCAAAATCCCAAACCCAATCATCATCGCTATCATTTTCAGTTTTGATATGTTTTGACTCTCGCTGTCCAGGTTGATCTTCATCTAACTGCGCGGTTTTGCGTTCTTTAGCCTCAAGCCTGTTTCCTTGCTGTTCTTTTGATTCCTCGGCACGCTTTCTTTTCTGACTTTCTCTATCAGCAGCAAGTTTTTTGGCATAGACTCTTTGAGCATCTTCATCAGCTTTTGCCATTGTAAGTTCATCAGTCATTTTAAACTTAAACATTAATAGATTTCTACGTGAACATATATGTCTTAAATATCTTTAATGACGTCACCGTCATAGCAAAAATGACGACAACTAACTTCATGACGTCAGCCGATACAGAAACATGACGTCACCTGATCCACAGACAGACAGACAACTTATTTTTATATATATAGAAGATATATATATATATATATATATATATATATATATATATATATATATATATATATATATATATATATATATATATATATATATATATATATGTTTTTAACTACGTAAAACTTGCAAATATACAACATTTTTCACTGTCCCATTGTCTGTGCATATAAATAGATTGTCAGGTTTACTGACTCTTGAACATGCAACATATAATTGTCCATGGGAAAAACAATCCGTATTCAGATCTATACCTCATTATTCTAATGATGTGTTTCTGTGTCCCAGTCGTCATTTATATTCCCTTTGTCCCGGTCGTCATTTATATTCCCTGTGTCCCGGTCGTCATTTTTGTCCTGGTGTCCCAGTTTGTAATTTCTCTTTGATTGTCCCGGTCGTCATTTATATTCCCTGTGTCCCGGTATCCCGGTCGTCATTTGTGTCCCAGTGTCCCGGTCTGTAATCTCTCTTCAAACAATCCTTGTGTCCTGGTCGTCATTTATATATCTTCCCTGTGCCCCCGACGTCCCCTTTGTAGTTGTGTCCCTGTGTCCCGGTCGTCATTTATATTCCCTGTGTCCCGGTCGTGATTTGTATCCCGGTGTCCCAGTCTGTAATTGCTCTTTGAGGTTCCCGATCATCATTTATATTCCCTGTGTCCCTGTGTCCCGGTCGTCATTTGTGTCCCGGTGTCCCGGTCTGTAATTTCATCAGTTGACAAACATGACGTCAGTCGACACACAAACATGACGTCACTCGACAGACATAACACACAGACAACTTATTTTTGTATATACAGATTTTCCAGGAAAAGTTTATCAATCACTTTCAAAGCTCTTTTGCTACTTTTATCTTTGATAAGGCAGTTCAATGTCTGTAAACTTTGTTCAGACTTTTCTCCTTAAATAGTGCCTAAACGTAAGTTAAATCTTATTGAAGGAGGCAAAATCTTCTTCTTCTTACATTGCAAAAGAAAATTTTTTTGATTTATAATATTATCCGATCTCTTATGGGTGTTTATATTGTTATATGCTTGTTTGGTCACACCACCCCCATTCATGCAACATAGGTATTTTCGAGGACCAAATAGCCTTTCTATGACATATAAACATATGTTCAATTGGGAAGATTTTTTTTTTTATTTTACAGTGAAGACAATAACAAGATCTCTGGATATTTTGGTCACATACACAGTGGCTGTCCCCAGCAGAAAAATCAAACTAATACCAATAGAACATTGATATTTATGCAAAACAAAATAATTACATATTGCTAAGTGCTGTTGTTGGTTTCAAAGTAGTTACATATGCAAATCTCTTTGATTTCCTAGTTTCAAGTTCTTTGCCTTGATTTGTATGAAAAGCTTCATTATGAGGTAAACAGAGGTCAAAAGGATTGAGAGAAATGAAAGTTACTCTATCTATACATATAAAAATAAATTGTTTGTTTGTGTGTCTGTCGACTGACGTCATGTTTGTGTGTTGACTGACGTCATGTTTGTCGACTGACGTCATTGTTAGGATTGAGCTGTATGTCGTCATGAAGTTATTTGTCGACTGACGTCATGTTTGTCAACTGATTAAATTACAGACCAGGACACCAGGACACAAATGACGACCGGGACACAGGGAATATAATACGGGGACACAGGGAATGTTTGATTAGCAATCACCATCAACAAAGCTCAAGGGCAATCATTAGTATAATGAGGTATAGATCTGAATACGGATTGCTTTTCCCATGGACAATTATATGTTGCATGTTCAAGAGCCAGTAAACCTGACAATCTATGTATATGCACAGACAATGGGACAGCGAAGAATGTTGCATATCCGCAAGTTTTACGTAGTTAAAAACATATATATATATATATATATATATATATATATATATATATATATATATATATATATATATATATATATATATATATATATATATATATATATATATATATATATATATATATATATATATATATATATATATATTATATATATATATTTATATATATATATTTATATATATATATATATATATATATATATATATATATATATATATATATATATATATATATATATATATATATATATATATATATATATATATAAATATATATATATATATATATATATATATATATATATATATATATATATATATATATATATATATATATATATCTATCTATATTCACAGGTGGGACACAGGGACACAACTACAATGGCGCGTAACTAATATGGTGCGCAACGACTTACGTGCGCGGGGGGGCTTTGGGGGGCGCGAAGCGCTCCCACCAACTAGGTGCTGGGGTGGCGCGAAGCGCCACCCCAACAGCTAGTTACACCATAGTAAATTATCATAAATAGAATGTAAGCCTAATTCACCAGCATCTCTGTTCAAAGCCATGTTGTTGATTAAGATTTCTGAACTCCAATGATTTGTTTTAAATCTAATAAGCTTTCCATTGAGGAAATTATATCCTCGATAGAAAGATCTTTATGCATAAACGTACGACTAATAAAAGATGTTAGCTAAGTAAGGGCTTCTGCAGTTAAAAGCTTTCTAATTTTACAATCAAGCCTGAAACTCTTAATAAGTACCTTAGAGACCTAAGGATTCTAAATATTTACATAAGTTTGAATCAGTTACTTTTATGAAGGCAGGAAAGTTAGGAATGGATATTAAGGACTACAAAACAAAACTAAGGATTTTATTAAAGGATAAAAAAACTAGAGCTAAGAGCTCATATGGCACTTGTGATGAGGTCAGAAGAGCCAAGAGCTCGTATGGTATGAGCTCTAGTACAATTCTAAGAATCAATAGATTAATTTAAAAGGAAAATCAGAGGCTTAATGTGGGTATGATTTAAAATAAGAGCTCTGAGACACGAGGTCCTACTAAAAATTAAATTTCATTAAGATCCGATCACCGGTTAAAGTTAAAAACATTTCATTTTTTTTCAATTTTTTCTCTCCCTTCAGCCCCCCAGATGGTCGAATCGGGAAAACGACTGCTAGCAAGTCAATTTGTGCAGGTCCCTGACATGCCTACCAATTTTCATTGTCCTTGCACGTCCAGATGCACCGAGCTCACATAAGCATTGGAAATCCCCCCCCCCCCCCAACTCCCCCAAAGAGAGCAGATCCGGTCCGGTTATGTCAGTCATGTATCTTGGACTGGTGCTTATTCTTCCCACCAAGTTTCATCCTGATACTTCCACTCTAAGCATTTTCAAAGATTTTAGGTTCCCCCTCCAACTCCCCCCAATATCACCGGATCAGGTCGAGATTTAAAATAAGAGCTCTGATTTTTTCTAATTTTTCCGAATTAATCGTCCCCCCACTCCTTCCCAGATGGTCGAATCGGGGAAACGGCTATTTTTAATTTATTTTGGTCTGGTCCCTGATACGCTCGCCAAGTTTCATTGTCCTAGCTTATCTGGAAGTGCTTAAACTAGCAAAACCGGGATCAGATAGACCAACAGAATTTGCGGTTGCTATATGTCACTTGGTAAATACCAAGTACCATAAAAACTATAGAAGGTGTTCTTATGACCCAAATGACTGGTATACAAATAAGTTCTAAAACAAGTTAAAGTGTTTGAAAGACGAATGAAAAATCACGCCTCATCTTTGTTATAACTGCTTCCAATGCATATTATTCTGTCCTAAACTATATGGATTTCCTAAGATCCATAAGCTGAATATTCCACTACAACCAATTCTGTCCTGCACAAAGTCACCTATAAGTGTTCTAAGCAAGTGGCTAGCTTCCGTATGCAAATCAATTTTGTTAACAAAAATTTGTTTTATAAAGAATTACTCAGAATTTGTTAAAAAACAAATAGAAGTGAAAATTTTTTTTAAACTCAATAATTTCAAGCTTTGTTATCGTGTCAATGTATACAAATATTGATGGAAAAGCAGCTGAAATTCTTCTTGAAAGAAAGTTGTAAAGAAATTTGGATGTAATTAGTGGTACAACAGACCTGGAAGTCAATGCAATAATAGATTTAGTAAGGTTTAGTAAAGCATTCTCGTTATTTCAGAAAGGAATTTTTGAACAAGTGAATGGTTTACCTATGGGTGCTTCATTAAGTGATTTATTAGCAAATAGTTTGTTGTTGATAATATAGAAACCAAAGTGTTCGATATACATTTACTGAAAAATAAAGTCTGGAGACGTTATATAGACAATATAATTTTAGAACAAGTAGGTTTTTGGAGTCTCTTTTTTTGGGAGGGGGATTTAAATTTTACAGTTGAAAATATACATTATTTTTATTATTACGGGCCTCACAGCTCCATCACAGATGATGATTTGCCGCTAGTCCTGATAATTACCTCATTTTCCAAAACTGAGATATTTGTTATATCTTCTCTTGAATGCGTCAAGGGAAGGATTTTCCGGGATTACCTCTGCCAGCAATCTATTCCATGTAGCCACCGACTGCTCGGCGAAACTTGTGTTCTGATATTCTTGGCGGAGAATACCCTGCTGAAGGTAGTCCTGACGAGCTGTATTTCGGGGACTTGATCGCAAAGGTTTTGCTCTATCAGGAACGAGCTTCAATAGCTCCTCTGTTGGAAGGTTATGCATTTACTTGTGAAAAACCGACTTGAATGCAACATTGAGGCATTCCTGGATCAACTATGGGGTTTTAGCTTTCGTGTTGCCAAGGTTGCTAGAAATTGAGCACAAACTGCTCGATTTTGAATTCGTTAGTGTGGAGTGATGTGGCTTTTTGGTGTACCAGCGAAAAGAGGACATGCATATTCCATGACAGGTCCGATGCACAAAATGAAAAGTAGCAGAAAAGACTTATCAAGTAGAAGACTTTTGCATCTTAGGATAACTCCTAACTTCTTGGAGCAAGAGGGTCCAATTTTGCTGAAAAGCCCAGTCCCTTAGGGATTCAAAGAGAAGTTAACTCCAAGTAGGCGCAGTGTATCAACCCGCGTTATTGCCTCTCCTTTGAAGACGAAATAAGGATGAGCCCTCATATTACGCACCTTATAAATTAGGAGCTCTTTTGTTTTCGATGCGTAAAAACTTACAAACCATGCATCTGCTGACACCTCAATCCTCTCCAGGTCGGTCTGAAGCTCTTTGTGGGGTGTGCTGGGATTTTCGTCTTTTCCAATGGAAGTTTTTGTTGTCGTGTCATCAGTAAAGTGATCATGTTTTTTCACAAGGTTGTCCCCTAGGTCGTTTATGAACACCAAGAAAAGAGTTTGCTCAAGAATACTTCCGTAGGATACTCCTGATAAGACTGGGTGCTCTTTCGATATGAAGCCGTCGAGGACTACTTCTAATGATCGTTGACGAAGAAAGTCAGCAAGCACCTCAAATAGTCGACCATCAATTCCTTAGGATTTCAGTTTACAAAGAAGTCCCTTGTGCCATACACAATCAAAGGCTTCTACGATATAAAAGGAGAGAAGGCGAATATTATGCCCCTGAGAAAGGAGCTCAAGCAACTCTTAATACTGTGCAATCAGACAGTCTAATGTAGACCATTTTGTGTGAAAACTGTATTGCGTGTCTGCCAGCAACAGATGTAATTCAAGGTAAAGGTTCTTATTAATGATGCTTTCATAAACTTTACCTGCGCAGGAAAACAGACTTACTGGACGATATGACCCTGCATTAGTAAGGTCAGACCTTGCCTCTGGATAGGGACCATATGAGCAATTTTCCAGGCTTTCAGGAATGATCCTGCTGCAAAGCATTTTCTATACCGACAGGCGGGAGGACCAGAGCAAGTTCTGGTGCACATTTTTAAGAATGAGACTGGAATGATTTCGGGTTCGGAAGGTTTGGTGACATCCAGCTGGCTTAGGGTTTTGAATACCTTACTAATAGTTATGCTAACGTTGATGATTTTTGCATCTGTTTGTGGCGGAAAGGGGGGAGGGGGGACCCCATCTTCATCAAGTTAGGAGGCCTTTGAAAAGGCTTGGACAAGAGAATCTGCTTTTTCCTGTCCTGACTGGATCATCGTCCCTTAAACATGGAGCGAGGGAATTGATGTTGATTTAGATGATAGTAGAGCCTCTTTGACAACCCTCTACCACCGCTTTGCAGGGGCACTTTTCACTTTTCGGTCGAACGCCATTTGTTGTGAGCCTTCTTTCTGACCCTGGTTGCTTTTCTACAACCAGCATTGAACCATGGCTTATGTCGAGATGAGACTTTTCTGTTATTAATCGGAAGAATTGCTCAATTGCTCCCGTAATCCATTTTTCTTAATGGGCCACTGCTTTATGGGGGGCTTCTTTTAAACATTTAGTCCACGGCTTTGCCAATAAGAAGTTTCGCGGACCATCCCAGTCTATGCGGTGTTACTGCCTGATCATTCGTTCGTGCTTCACAGGTGGAGGTATTTTGAGATTTCCACATGCTATAACTGCCACATGGTCACTGGGAAAATGGATAGCTTCAACACTAAACTAATCCGAAAGATCAGTTAAGAAGAGATCAAGCCGGGATGATCCCTGAGGGCCAATATGAGTGTCGATTTCAGCAAGCTGTTCTAGGCCATAAGCAAGACTTAGATCTAGCAGAGCTACGCCTTCCGCATCAGTCGTATGACTTTTCAGCTAGTGGCCATGATGAATGTTGAAGTCTCCTTGGATTATTATACCTGATTTGGGGAACTTTTGCCTCACAAATTCCAAGCAATCTTCAAGATATTCGGTGCTTTTCATCTTTGGTGGGTTATAGACTGTACCAATAACAAGCAATTTGTTTGGTAAGTTTACTTTCACCCAAAAGACCTCCTTATCGCTAGGAATCGAAGGCGCTGAAAATGGCATGCTATTTTAGGGTACATAGCAACACCACTTCCACCAAAGGTCGAACTTCCTGGGTTTTTGCGATCCAGCCTTAACAGAGTGTAATCACGAATCTCACTATCAATGACGCCAAAATTCAGGTTGGTCTTGGATACATACATGACAGAAGGGGAAACCTCATTCACCTTATGCTGTAGGTGATCCAACTTGGATCAGAGACCGCGTATATTGCAGTGGTAATATTAAATGTATCCATAAGAATCGTCTTGGGACCGCATTTGGTCGTCTATTAGAAGGAAGTCTGATCCGAGGCTGTTTTTTCCGTTTGAAAACTTGGTAAATACCGGCTGAGTCGGTAGTTGGCCCAAACAACAGACAAAAGAACCCCTAAGACAGACCAACAGGCCAATCATCAGGCCTCATCAGATTAGGAGCAGTCATAAGACCTCATACTGAACCTCAGCAAGTTTGGTGGTGACCCCAATGGGGCTAGGAGTCGGTACCTTGCGGTACCTATCACTATCAAGCTCTGCGGGCAGGGACGCCAATCCCTGAGTGGCTTGCCGGAGCATACCACCGCATACCCAATATGAAGAGGCCCTTATCCAAATCTGGGTCTTCTACCCTATGTCACAGTTTTCCTATTGGAGGGGATCCTCCCACGATGGTATGAAAAAAAGGAAACATCCTTTTTCGGTGTTCTTCTTTTAAAAAAGGAAAATAGTCTGGATACTAAAATCTATAGAAAACGAACTAACAAGAACATATTTTCGTTTTTTTCTCAAGTCCTGTTTGCCAAGTAAGAGTTGGATGGATCATAGCTTTTACAGACCGCATTTTCAGTACTTGCTCTCCGAAATTTATAGAGTAACAGTTGTCTTTTCTGAGAGACATACTAATAAGTAACAATTATCCAAGTCGGTTAATTGACCAGACTATTTCAAGAAGAAGAAAAGAGTTTCTGAGGCAAAATTTTGAGGTAGCCTCTTGATCCAGCTTAGTTGAAAGGTTCAATAAATATGCCTTTGGAGATGACATAATCCCCCATAGTTCATGGGAATAAACTGTAAGTTATGCAGTTTACCCATTGTTCACATATAGTAGTCTATTTGATATTGGGAATGTGTTTTGGGGTATTTTCTGTGGGGGGATTTTTATATGGGGAGAATTTTCTATATGGAGGAAGGCTTCTCGGGAGAATTTTATACAAGGGGAGGGAAGGGGATTTCCTGGCATGGTTTGAAAAATGGTCAGAAATTATATTAAAAAAAACAAGTTTTTTCAACTGAAAGCAAAGAGCAACATTGATACTTAAAACGAATAGAAATTATTTCATACATTAGGGTGGCAACCCCATCCTTAAACCTTGCCCTTTACGCTAGAGTTTTAAAGTTCTTTCAATATATATCTCATTCAAATTCCATGGCCCTAGTGTTTAAGTAGTCTTTCCTGAAGAAATCTGGTAAAGAGTCAAACTTTTTTACTTTTTCTCACAGTTCTTTACGATAGACTGTTTAAACACAGTGTTGTTTAATTGAAACGAGGTGTATTTTTAAAAAACTTTTAGACGCTAGCGTAAAAAGCAGGGGTTGAAGAATTGACGTATATTAGCCCCTCTAATATACTGAATTGCTTCTGGTCGTTTTAAGTTTTAATATTGCTTCTTATTTCCAGTTCAATTTATTTTTATTATTTAATTAAATGCTCAAAACAATTTTTTTAAAAATCTGTGACAGATAAACGCAGGTCTAGATGGCACAATTACTTTCAGTCCTGTTGAATTTGTGATAATTGCTGATATTTGACCAAATTTCTGAATTAGTTTGGAAACGTCCTCAAAAAGAAGTGCTTTTCAAAAAAAGTGAAGGGCCAAATATTAGTATTTGCCGTGAGAAAAAAAACTAAATAATCACATCAGCAGTAGAGTTCCTTGAAAAACCTCTACATAAGAGTTCTGATTTTGATGATGAGATTTTCATGACAATCAATTGTGTTTTTAGCCCACCCCCCTTTCGAAAAATCAGGCAAATTTCTCCAGGCTTATAACTATGCATGGGTAACTTTAAACTTACTGTAATGCGTTATATACATTTGCACTAAGTATTTGGCATGACATTTAGAATGTCATACAAATTGAAATGCAAGAATGTAAAGATGAGAAAAGAACTTAAAGAGGAACGAAGCATTAAAATGTGAGATAAAGGAATGTAAAGTGGAGTACACGGATAAAATTGCCGAGCACCTGGAAGATGCAGCTAGACGGTATAATAGTAAAACATTATACTGGCATGTTAATAAATTGAGAGGGAGTAGTCAATGTGGATTTGCCCCACATGAAGATAGGAAGGAGGCCACAATTAGTGATAAGAAAAAAGCTAGAGAGATGGACAGAACATTTTAAGAATGTGCTACACCGGGATAAAGTTACAGGGAAAGATATAAAGGAAAATGAAACAGTTTGTAACACCTTGCTATTTTGATTACTAACGATAAAAATAATTTATATTTTACCCGCTTGCAAAAGGGAACAAAGGAGATTAAAAAAAAAGAACAAGAACGAAATTATGATTAACACAAATAAAGAGACAAATAAACAAAAACAAACAATTAAAAAAAGCAAGAAAACATGGGAAATTTAGTAAAATAGGCGGATAAGACGGCTATTAGGATCAAGTCAGATTCGCACGTCATCAGTTAAATTTGAACCTGATATTTTCTGGGAGAAAATAATATCTTTAGGTAAATGCTAACGGACTAACTTTCAGTTCCGAAAAGATTTTGGTAAGTATAGTCCAAAGTTTAAAATAACAATAATAATCTGTCCTCATCCTCGTTACCTATCCTTTATCCAAACGCATATAAAACTCAACACAAAATAAAACATAATGGTCACAAAAACTCGAATGCATATCCACACTGTGCAATAATTTTAGAATGCTCCAGTTGAAGTTTGTTCTTAGTACTTCCAATTCTTTGAAAACGAAAAGAGCTTACAGAATTACAGACATAAATCCCTAGCTATCAAAAAGAGGGGACTTGTGAAGTACAATCCAAAGGATGAGACAAACCAGTTCCATTAAAATTAGATATTCACAATTAGCCATAAATAATTCCTGAGCCATCACTGGCGAAGCATGACAAGATAAAAAAAAAGAAATGGCGAAGAAAGAAGATTTATAGCCAGTGAAAATGAAAATGTAATGCAAATGTCGTTAATGTTTTCTTGTTTTTTGAAGGTGGTGTGGACCATGCAAAGTACTTGGGCCCCGACTAGAAACTTTATTGTCAGAATTCAAGAACATAGATTTGGCAAAGGTTGATATTGATAGTCATGACGATATTGCAATGGACCATGAGGTAAGGAGGAGGGTCTTTACTGGCCAAAATATTTGGGGGGGGGGAGCGAGGGATTATACCGACTGGCTGGTCATTTTTACCAATTTTTTTATAAATAATTAACATAATGTCCGTTTCGAACGCAAAATCACTGCAAGAGTCGGTAAAACTGCTGCATTTACCGACCGAAATTTCGGCATGGATCATGTCCCTATTTTCATGCTCTTTATTTAGCCAAATGGAAAATTGTGGCACCATCTGTAAAATCACGACAGGAGTCGGTAAAACTGCTGCGCTTACCAACCAAGTTTAATATTTCACAGAA
Source organism: Artemia franciscana (assembly GCF_032884065.1). Classification (NCBI taxonomy): domain Eukaryota; kingdom Metazoa; phylum Arthropoda; class Branchiopoda; order Anostraca; family Artemiidae; genus Artemia; species Artemia franciscana. The sequence continues at coordinate 46,202,308 of NC_088863.1, read as the reverse complement.
TGCCTTGTCAGTATTTTCGTGGTCTTTATTCAACCGAATAAAAATTTTTAGTGGCGTCGGAAAAATCGTGGTGCTTCGTGACATGATTTTACCGACTGATTTTTTTTCTGAGTACCTATAAACATTGGGCGAGGTGCCCCACTCTCCTCTCCCCATACTTGACGGCCCTGGTAAGGAGGGTGTTTGGTCTAGAGCTTGTTTGAAGATGGCTGTTAGAATAACTCGTTGCATAGGTTAAATGAAAGATTGATGTAGTTTTTTCCATTTTTTTTTCAAAGGTATCAACCCAAGGTAGTCAACCTGTCTTTGTATCAAATAGTTCGTGGCAATGAACTGTAGTAAGGAGTGACCCAGCTCAATAGTAACCGAAACTCTAAAAAACGGAATTTTGATATCAATATATGCATACAAAAATCGGATTTTTATGCTGATTTCAATATTTAAATTTCATCAAGTTTAGTTTTACCTATCAAAAGGAGAAAATTTGCCTTATTTTTAAAACAAGAGCTAAGAGCTAATATGGCACTTGTGACGAGGCCGGACAAGCCAAGAGCTCATATGGTATGAGCTCTAGCAAAATTCTAAGAATCAATAGATTAATTTAAAAGGAAAATCGGAGGCTTAATGCTGGTTGGGATTTAAAATAAGAGCTCTGACTCACAAGTTCCTTTTAAATATCAAAATTCATTAAGATCCGATCACCCACTTGTAAGTTATAAATACCTCATTTTTTCTACTTTTTCCTCTCCCTTCAGCCCACCAGATGGTCTATTTGGGGAAACCGACTTTATCAAGTCAATTTGTGCAGCTCCCGGACACGCTTACCAATTTCCATCGTCCTAGCACGTCCAGAAGCGCCAAACTTGCCAAAGCACTGAACCCCACCCCCTAACTCCCCCAAAGAGAGTGGATCCAGTACAGTTACGTCAATCACGTATCTACGACATTTGCTTATCCTACTCACCAAGTGTCATCCCGATTTCTCTACTCTAAGTGTTTTCCAAGATTTCTGGTTTCCCCCTCCAACTCTCCTCAATGTGAACAGATCTGGGTGGGATTTGTAATAAGAGCTATGAGACATGAGTTCTTTCTAAATATCAAATTTCATTAAGATCCGGTCACCCGGTCTTAAGTTAAAAATTCCTCAATTTTTTTAATTTTTCCAAATCAACACCCCCCAGCTCCTTCAAAATGAACAGATCTGTTCAAGTGTTTTCCAAGATTTCTGTTCCCCCCCCTCCAACCCCCTGTGTCCCCAGATCCGATTCGAATTGCAAATGGAGCATCCGAGAAATAAGATCCTTCTTTATATCAAGTTTCATTAAGATCCGCCGATCACCCATACGTAAGATAAAGATACCTCAATTTTCACGTTTTCCAAGAATTCCGGTTTCTCCTCCAACTTCCCCCCAATGTCACAAGATCTGGTCGGGATTTAAATAAGAGTTCTAAAGCACAAGACGAAATATCATATTTCATTAAGATCTGATCACCTGTTCGTAAGTTACATATATGTCATTTTTTCGAATTACTAAATTTCACCAAAGAGGGCGGATCCAGTCCGGTTGTGTCAGTCACGTATCTTGGACATGTTTTTATTACTCCCACCAAGTTGCATCAAAATCTCTCCGCTTTAAGTGTTTTCTAATATCCCCCCCCCCCAATGACGCTGGATCCGGTCGGGATTTAAAATGAGAGATCTGAGTTACGAGGTCCTTCTAAATATGAAATTTTATTAAGATACGATCACACCTTCGTAAGTTAAAAAATACCGCATTTTTCTAATTTTTCAGAATTAACCCTCCCCCCAACTCCCCCAAATAGAGCAGATCCGTTTCGGTTATGTCAATCACGTATCTAGGACGTCTGCTTATTTTTACCACCAAGTTTCATCCCGATCTCTCCACTCTAAGCGTTCTCCAAGATTTGGATCCAGTCACCGGATCCAGTGCGTATCCGTTCCGGCTATGTCAGTCACGTGTCTTGGACTTGTTTTTATTCTTCCCACCAAGTTTCATCCTGATCTCTCCGCTATAAGCGTGTTCCATGATTTCCGCCTCCCCCAACTCCCCCCTTTAATGACTCTGGATCCGGTTAGGATTTAAAATATGAGATCTGAGTTACGAGATCCTTCTAAATTTGAAATTTCATTAAGATCTGATGACTCCTTCGTAAGTTAAAAATACCTCATTTTTTCTAATTTTTCAGAATTAACCCTCCCCCCCCAACTCCCCCAAACAGAGCAGATCCGTTCCGGTTATGTTAATCACGTATCTAGGACTTCTGCTTGTTTTACCACCAAGTTTTATCCAGATCCCTGCACTCTAAGCGTTTTCCAAGATTTTAGATTCCCCCCTCCAACTCCCCCCAATGGCACGGAATCTCGTCGGGATTTAAAATAAGAGCTTTGAGACACGATATCCTTCCCAACATTAGATTTCATTAAGATCCCATCTCCCGTTCGTAAGTTAAAAATACTTCATTTTTATATTTTTTCCGAATTAACTGGAATTGAAAGTAAGGAGCAACAGTAAAACTTAAAACGAACAGAGATTATTACGTACATCCTCAATACCTCGCTCTTTACGCTAAATTATTTTTCAGTAATATCAAAAGAGCTATTTATTCTAATTAAACGGCCTTAGTGATTCAGGGGTCATTCTTAAAGATTTGGAACAAAATTCGAACTTTAGTGTAAAGAGCGAGGTATTGACGAGGGAGTGAACCCACTCATATACGCAATGAAAATATACGAATATAGAAGTTCGTTATGTTAGTTAATGTGTAAGTTAGGTATATTTATTGCTAATAAAAACGATCCTAAATAAAATTGAAGTTCTAGTGGCCTTTTTAAGTAACCAAAAAATTGCAGGACAACTAAGCCCCTTCCCCCTGCCCTTTTTTCTGAAAATCGTCCGATTAAACCTTTGAGAAAGTCATCTGAACAAAAAAAAGTAAAATCAAATATGCAAATTTCGTTTTAATTATTCATGTACGGTGAGCCAAAATCAAAACCTGCATAAATTCAAAAACGTACAGAAATTAAATATAAAGAAAATAAGTTTTTTCAACTGAAAGTAAGGAACAATATTAAAACTTAAAGCGAACAGAAATTATTACGTATATGAGGGGGCTCGTCTCAATACTTCGCTCTTTACGCTAAAGTATTCTTAGTAATTTCAAAAGAGCTATCTATATATATATAAATAAGTTTTCATTTATATAAATGACGACGGGGACACAGGGAATGTTCGATTAGCAATCACCATCAACAAAGCTCAAGGGCAATCATTAGAATCATGAGGTATAACTAAAAAAAACTAAAAAAAGGTAAAAATCTAAAAACTAAAAAAAAGACCATTTCAAAAACGAATGTATATACAGACCGGGACACAAATGACGACCGGGGCACAGGAAATATAAATGACGACCGGGACACTCAAAGAGAAATTACAGACCGGGACACCGGGACACAAATGACTACCGGGACACAGGGAGTATAAATGACGACCGGAACACAGGCACACAACTAAAACGGGGACGCCGGTGGGCACTGGGGGATATATAAATGACGACGGCGACACAGGGAATGGTCGATTAGCAATCACCATCAACAAAGCTCAAGGGCAATCATTAGAATCATGAGGTATAGATCTGAATACGGATTGCTTTCCCATGGACAATTATATGTTGCATGTTCAAGAGTCGGTAAACCTGACAATCTATTTATATGCACAGACAATGGGACAGCGAAGAATGTTGTATATTCGCAAGTTTTACGTAGTTAAAAACGTATATATATATATATATATATATATATATATATATATATATATATATATATATATATATATATATATATACATATATATATATATATATATATATATATATATATATATATATATATATATATATATATATATATATATATATATATATATATATATATATATATATATATATATATATATATATATATATATATATATATATATATATATATATATATATATATATATATATATATATATATATATATATATATATATATATATATATATATATATATATATATATATATATATATATATATATATTCACAGGTGGGACACAGGGACACAACTACAATGGCGCGTAACTAATATGGCGCGCAACGACATACGTGCGCGGGGGGAGGGGGGCTTTGGGGGGCGCGAAGTGCCACCCCAACAGCTAGTATATTCTAATTAAACAGCCTTTGTGATTCAGGGGTCATTCTTAAAGAATTGGAACTAAATTCGAATTTTAGTGTAAAGAGCAAGGTATTGACGAGGGGGCGGACCTCCTCATGTCCGCCCCCTCGTCAATACCTTGCAATGTTTTATAAATAACTAGCTGTTGGTGTGGTGCTTCGCGCCACACCAACACCTAGCTGGTGGGGGCGCTTCGCGCCCCCAAGCCCCCTGCGCGCGTAAGTCGTTACGCGCGACTTAAGTGCGACAATCCGTACAAATCTATACCGCATTTTTCTAACGATTGCCCTTGGGCTTTGTTGATGGTAATTGCTAATCGAATATTCCCTGTGTCCCCATTGTCATTTATATATCCCCCATGTGCCCTTCCGGCGTCCCCGTTGTAGTTGTGTCCCTGTGTCCCGGTCGTCATTTATATTCCCTGTGTCCCGCTTGTCATTTGTGTTCCGGTCTGTATTTTCTCTTTGAGTGTCCCGATCGTCATTTATATTCCTTGTGTCCTTGTCTGTAACATACGACAATAGATCAATTGTGTTGTAACTTTGTTCACGATACCATTCTACACATGTAGAAATAGAAGCAGTTTGATTAGGTGAAAGCATTCCCAAATGTTTGAGAAGTTTGGTTGCAATAGATAAGCACAAATCTTCAATCATAACTAAAGGTCAGTTATAAATTTCTGTTGCGATTTGTATTTCTCCCATAACTCTGTAGGAGACGAAGGAGAGCAACTTTTGCCGGAAGACACGGGCCGTAATGTCATGTCTATGAACCGGCGATTGTCCAGGATGTAAAAGCTGTTGTATCTAATCCCAAGATGGATTGTATGTAAATGTAATAAATGACGAATCATTAATCTATAGGCATAATATTTCATTGGGATGCATTTTTTATCCATTTCTTTGTTAGTGGCTGGATTTATCAATTTAATATTAAAGTGATAGCCGTCGGCTCCATCCCCAAAAAAATGATAGGATATTGTAGGGCATCCTAGCATCGATGAGCTTAAGCAATTCTTGTCAACTGATTGTTTCGCCTATAAAGAATAATATCTCGAGGTAAGAACTGATCACCGACCATTACGATTGCCACTTCGTTGATAGTTGCGTATCAGTAGGCATCAATTCGATTGCTGTTTTGAACAGAAGCACTAAATTATTATTTTTGTGGAAAAGATGTTGCAACTGGGAAACGATAGTCCTTTCAACTTCGTTTTTTTTTTTTATCATCGGTATCACTTTCAATTTGTTTGGATTGTTTTACCTTGGCTTGTCTTTCGTCGCTATGAAATACGTATCGCCGAACCTTTGTTTTTTTTTAACTAAAATCTGGTAGGCATTGATGACCTTATCCAAGTCAAAATCCCAAACCCAATCATCATCGCTATCATTTTCAGTTTTGATACGTTTTGACTCTCGCTTTCCAGGTTGATTTTCATCATATATGGCTTCTATATATGGATTCTCATATGTATATATAACGGATATGCGCTAATTTTTAACTGCGTAAAACTTGTGCATATACAACATTATTCGCTGTTCCACTGTCTGTGCATATAAATAGATTGTCTAGTTTACCCACTCTTGAGCATGCAACATATAATTTTCCATGGAAAAAACAATCCGTATAAAGATCTATACTGCATTTTTCTAATGATTGTCCTTGAGCTTTGTTGATAGTGATTGCAAATGCTAATCGAATTGGGAATTGCAATCTTTTAAATTTAAAAGGTAGATCTGCTGGAATCATGGGAGTGTGAGGAATAAGAACAGCCTCACTTTTTGAAGGCCCTGTCAAGATTGTTGCCTCTATTACGTTTTCCATTGTTTTTTTTTGTTTTTTTGTTTTTTTACGGCAAGTCGCGTGCCGTTGCAAAGCTTTGGTGGGTTAATATTTCGCAACAGTATTATTGGTACGCCTATTTCTAGTTGTAGCACGTGTGGTGGAAACCCAGGGAATTCAAAAATTCCGATGGATAGTTAACCGCTTCATTTGATTTCAGAACTGTGTCGACTGACTTGTAAATTTTTGCCTTGTCTCGAATCTTGGTCATTTGTGATTTTTATAATTGGTTAGAATATTTGGAAATACCTTTTCAACCAAATCATTTTTTGACGTCACTAAATTACAGAATTCAGGAGGCAGTTGTATACGTCCTGAAATTGAGTCAACTGGGAGCTTTCCGTTTCCAATTGCCAGCAATTGATCTGAAAATATTTCACCAGAGTGATCGTTTCGCAATCGGACACGCATATTTATAATTTTAATGTCTTTACGTGTACCCATAAATTATAATTTTTTAGACAAGCATTCATTTCGTCCGCAGGTTTCTATCTAGGAATAACAGGTAATGTTTGCCTGAAATCTCCCGCTTGCAATATTAATGTGCTGCGAAAGGGTTTGGAATTTCCTAGCAAATCTTGCAATGGTCGGTCAAGAGCCTCGAGCGATTTTTTGTGTGCCAACAATATGCATTGCTCCAATACTTTACCCATCCCAGATGATTTGGAAATGTTGCACGTTCGAGTTTCTGTAGATTGCATATTTATAGGCAATTTAAAAGTGGAATGAGAATATATAGAATATCGATAGATATTTTTTTTTGGTTAGTAAATTTAGTTTTTCTTTTTTTCTTTTTTTTTTTTAGTTTTTTTGTTTTTGTTTTTCATTTATTCTTTTTATTTTGGTAGAATACAGACAGACGGAAAGACAGACAGTTAATTTTTATATATACAGATAGATAGATATAGATTGCCGCAATGTAAATTGAACTCACATCCTTCGAATTCGAAAGAGAGCATCAAAGCCAATGTACTGTTTGTAAGTGTTAATAAAGTTTGTATTATTGAATACTTAATTAATATAGAGTGGTAGAGAAAATGGAAAAGAACCGAAACCTGTTTTTTTTTTTAATGATTGCCATTGAGCTAGTTTTTTTCTTTTTATGGCACTTGGTTAACAAGTGACATATAGCAATCGCAAATTCTGTCGGTCTGTCTGTCGGTCCCGGTTTTGCTACTTTAGGCAATTCCAGGTAAGCTCCTAGATACATGATTGACATAACCGGAATGGATGCGCTCTCTTTGGGGTAGTTGGGGGGGGGGGTTAATTCTGAAAAATTAGAAAAAATGAGGTATTTTTAACTTACGAACGGGTGATCGGATCTCAATGAAATTTGACTTTTAGAAGGATATCGTGCCTCAAAACTCTTATTTTAAATCCCGACCGGATCTGGTGACATTGGGGGGAGTTTGGGGGAACCTAAAATCATGAAAAACGCTTAGATTGGAAGGATCGGGATGAAACTTCATGGGAAAACTAAGCAGAAGTCTTAGATACGTGATTGACATATTTGGAACGGATCCGCTCTATTGGGGGGGGGGGATTAGTTCTGAAAAATTAGAAAAAACTGAGATATTTTTAACTCACGAAGGAGTGATCGGATCTTCGTGAAACTTCATATTTAGAAGGTCCTTGTAACTCAGATGCAATTTCTCAGAGCCAACCTTGCTTTTTTAGCAGCTGTCTCAAAGGGCTTTTCGTAGCTGGTTCAATCTATATATATAAAAATAAGTTGTATGTCTGTTATGTTTGTTACGCTATGTCTGTTACGCCAGATTATATCTTCTATATATATAAAAATAAGTTGTATGTATTTTTGTGTTGAGGGTTTGCATATGACGTCTGAAAAATAAAGAAGAAAAAGAAAACTGAAACTAAAAATGTAAAAACTGGGAATTGCATAAATATTTCAATATATTTTGACAATAGATTAAAGTAATTCGAAAACCTTTAAAACAGATACTTAAAATTTTAGGTTTATTATAAATTGTTGAGCTTTAGCATGCTTGGCACGTGAAGATTTTTCCAACTGTCAATGTTAGAATGAACATTGACAGATTGAAAAACATTGAAAAAGATAAAATATTACCAAATCCTACAATGGCAGAAGAAACAGCCGAGGAAGCTGCTCAAAGAGTTAATGCCAAAAGGCTTGCGGCTAAAGAACGCAAAACCGCGCAGTTAGATGAAGATCAACCTGGACAGCGAGAGTCAAAACGTATCAAAACTGAAAATGATAGCGATGATGATTGGGTTTGGGATTTTGACTTGGATAAGGTTATCAATGCCTACCAGATTTTAGTTAAAAAAACAAAGGTTCGGCGATATGTGTTTACGTCTGAAAAAAATAAAGAAGAAAAAGAAAACTGAAACTAAAAATGTAAAAACTGGGAATTGCATAAATATTTCAAAATATTTTGACAATAGATTAAAGTAATTCGAAAACCTTAAAACAGATACTTAAAATATTTAGGTTTATTATAAATTTTTGAGCTTTAGCATGCTTGGCACGTGAAGATTTTTCCAACTGTCAATGTTAGAATGAACATAGACAAATTGAAAAACATTGAAAAAGATAGAATGTTACCAAAAAGCAAAACCAGGCTTGCGGTTCAAAGAGAAAGGGCCAGATTAGGATATCTCTAAAACCATGGCACCGATGTCTCCATTTATGCTGAGCTATACTAATTCCTTATATAATCAGGAATTATTCTAATTTCAGTTGACAAATCAGATTCTTTGTTCAACCCTATAAAAATGACTGTATTCTATTCAACTACATCTACTTGCTTTCTATATTGTGAAAATACTATTTTGATCTTCGTATGCAACAATTGATACTCCTGTGTTATACAAAAATGCATTTTTTTGAAAAAAATTGATTCTATCTAAAATTATTTATTATTTAAGAATTAACGTCAATGTCCTTTACAATGAGCCATGAACCAGCTCTCTACGATGTTTCAGTGCCCCGCTTGCTGCGGAGGAAAAAACCGAAGAATATGATTCCATCCGGATGCAGAATATCGTGGTTGCAGCAACTTAAGTGGTTTTTGAATCCAATAAATTTTCCTTTTTGTTCAAACCAAGGAACTGTATTTTTTTTTAATGGGTCTTGGACATGGCGGTTCTTTTATACGTTTTGTGTTTCGATATGCCACTATTTGAAAAGTTATTAGCTGTTTTATTTCTTACTATGGGATGTGACCGTCTCTTACAAGGTTGCTAGTTACCGCTGTAGGAAAAAGATTATACAAATTTTCCTGATTACATACAGGAAAAGCCTATGGCTTTTTCTTATTTGTAAGAGTAAGAGATGATCTTCAGTATGGCACGTCCAGACAAGTAACTTTTCAAAAGGTGCTTGTATTATCTTAACTTTTAAATATTATCTTCCGTGGTCTGTTCTTTACTAGGTTTCAGCTATATCCGATGAAACTTACATATAATGAACTTTATTGATCTTTTATGTAAATATGGCCGTGATCGTATCTTACTAGGTTGCTAGTTATCGCTGCAACCCTGATGTGCACATAAACTCCTTGTATATGCTCTATATAGTCCTGGTTACACACAGGAACAAACTTACGCCTTTTTCTTCTTTGGAATAGTAAGGACAGACCTCAAATAATCACGCTGCTAACTAAATCCAATATATGCAAGGGCTTGTTCTTCGAATGGTCGTCTCTTAATATAAATTTCAGTTACTATGGGCTATAATTCGTCCTTTTATTTAATGTTTTTCTAATGATCGTCTTTTAATATACTCTTCACTATAACTAGCCTTCGAAGATACCAATAGAAAAAGGGAGACACTTCAGTGCTGAAAATGCCAAAAAGTGATTTTTCGTTTGAACTGTAATTCTCCTGTGCAGGGTTTTTGACCATGTATTGGTGCATTTTTTATTTCGATATGACGCCATTCTCGAGGGATTTCCTGCTTTTCTTTGAAATTAGCCATAAATTAGGTTTGACAATAAACTTTTGATTATAATATTAACCGAAATAATAGTTGCCATTCCTGAATCCGCGTTAGATGACAATTTTTTCTCATCTGGCTGCACCCATAATTATGCTATCTGGTCAATAGATAATTGTTTTGCATCATCATGTAGAGAATGATTTATTTTGGTATTTCACTTACTATGGACTAGAGTTCGTCCTTTACTACAATTACTATATGTCTTGGTTTGTTCTTTTCTAGTTTTCAGCTATCCCTACAGCCATAATTCCGATGAAAGTTACATAATCCTTGTTTATAATAAACTATACCGACCCATTATATAGTTTCAGCTATTTCTACAACCATGATACAGATGAAATTTACATAATCCACATTTATCATGAACTATACCGATCCTTTTTGTAGGCTAATCAAAGATAAATTAAACAGGAAAAAGACTACGGCGTCTTCTTAGTTTGAATAGTTTTAGTCATACCTCAGAGAATAAAGCATCTAAGTATGTCAAAAATACGGCACCTTACTCTAGAAAAGTTTATCAATGATAACGCTGCCACTAAAGCTAAGGTTACTATTTTTGATTAATCTTTCAGTTACTATAAGCTAGCGTTCGTTCTCTATTATAATTTATATAACTATATCTACATGCTTCTAATAATGATAAAAAATTTATTTTCATCTTCGTGTTCAAGAGGTTGTTAATAACATTTGCTACTCCAGTGTTATAAAAATTTAAATACATCAGCTTCCTTTCAAATGAGCTATTAAACAGCTCTCTAATATGCTCCAGTGCCCCGCTAGCTGCAGAGAAAAAAAAAAGCGGAAAGAATAAAACAACGCTGCTGTCGATGCGAAATATCTTAGCTACAGCCACTTTTGTAGTTTTTCAAGCCAATGGATTTTCCTTGTTGTTTAAGCCAAGGAACTAAGTTTCAATTACAAGGGTTTTGGACGAGGTGGTTTTAATAGTATGCTTTGCCTTTCGATCTGACGCTAGTTTTAAGAGTTATAATGATAATAATAACAGTTTACTCAAAACCCGCTTGTTTTAACAAGCGGGACAATCTTGTTTTAACAAGCAAGTTATCTATGTAATCAAAGGGTGGTAAGGACCCAAGCGTTGACAGGCAACAGCACCTAATTTAGCGTAAAGTTTTTTTATAAACAAAAATAATATCAGTGGCACCAAACTTTCTATTAATCTTCTGATTTCTATAAGAACGCGGCAGATACAGTAAATATTTGCAATAATGAAAATGCAGAACTCTTATATTCTGTAAATATTGATTACGAAAAAACTGGCGCAAACCGGACAGAAACAATATAGATTAATCACAATATGTAAAATAAAGTCTGGATAAAGCCTTTCGTGAAAGTCTACCTAGGTTCGCGACAATTTTTGCGTATCCAGTTTTAATTTTACTTTTAATATCATTAAGCCCACAAGATCGAAAAGCCGATAAGGATGAACAAATACTAATACCAAGACACCGAATCGAAGAAAGAAGCTTAATTGAAAAAGAACCACAAGCAAAATCACTACTTTAATAATTAGTATTAAAAACTAGATATTTACATTTTTCAGCATTAAGTTTCAGGCTGATTTCCTCAAAAGACTTAAAAACAAGCTGCGTCGACAAGCTAGTTATTGGCTGTTTAATCTCTTAATATGGAACGTGACCGTCTCTTTCTAGGTTGCTAGCTACCGCTACAACCTGGATATACAGTTCTGATGAATAAAAATATATAAATAAATTAGGAGTAATAATCTTGCCTCTGACAACGACTGTTAAGCTAAATAAGAATGTAGCACCTTATGAGTAATAGCTACTTCAGATTTTTGCATTTCAGATCATTCCAAATTTTGGAAAAACCTGTCTTCTGCCATGTTTTGATCTATATAAGAAATTTCAACATCTTAACTTATTCTCAAGTAAACCTTTTAAGAGTGGTTAATAGTTTTTCTTTTCAGGTGAAAGCAGTACCTACAGTCCTCGCCATGAAGAATGGGAAAGTCCAAGATATGTTTGTTGGTGTCTTGGATGATGATAAATTAAGAGCATTCATAAAAAAACTATCTTCATAATCAAAAGCTAGAATCAGTTTAATTTGTGTGGATTGTTGGAGGGGTGATAACTTTTCTCTTTACTAGCTGCAGAAATGTAAGCAGATGAAAATCATAACTACTGATGTTTGTATGATTTTACATTGACATCAAATGCAGTTATGTTAAAGCTACTTTGGTCTTATTGATTAAACAGGTTTCAAAATGTTTATTTAATATCTCTTTGTTTGGTATGTTATTTAATTGATGTCTCCTTAAAATGTGAATCTAATTCTTTGTCTGTTGCTAATTAAGAATAATATTAGTGAATGGCGTGCACAATCCTGAGGCATAACTTACAACCCATATCCCGTGATCGGGGGATTGTGTCAATCCCTAAGGTATTGTTATATGATCTTTGGACTATTTTAAACAAAATATCTGTCTCAAAGGTTAGATTGGATGCTTTTTTGGGAAAGACGGCGGGAGGTGGTTATTTGCCCTCTGACCACTTTCGACTCTTTAAAATGGAAATAGAATTTCCAATTTCCAATCAAATGAATTTCCTCGAAATTTTATACGGTCACGTTTTCCATAAAAACTTTATATACCCCAAGGGAAAAATTAAAACCCTTGCTTCAGCACTCTGGGGGTTGTATCAACCCCGAAAGTTTTGTTATGTAATTTTTAGACGAAATAAAACACAATGGCTATCTCAAATTTCCGTAGATGCTAGAATTTTTAAGATTTCGGTAGATGCCCTCCAAGCACTTTTGACTCTTAAAAAAGGAACTAGAACTTTCGATTCCCAATCAAATTAGCCCTCTCCGAAGTTTTACAGCCAGTTCTTACATATCAATCTTATATGTCCGGGGGCATAACTTACAAAACTTGCCCGGGCTCTAGTTTTTTTTCAACTCCTGAGTTTTTGTTGTCTGATCTTTGAGCTTTTTTGAGCAAAATAGCTATCTTAAATTCTGATCGGATGCATGTGGGGAATAGAGGGCTTGGGGGGCTAATTGCCCTTCGATCACTTTTGAATCTTAAAAAGGAACTAAAACTTCCGATTTCTAATCAAATGAGTCCCTCTGAAGTTTATAAGACCACTTCTTCCGTAAAAACCTTGTATACCTTTAGGGCATAAATACAACGCTTACCCCCGGGCTCTGGGGCTAGTTGGCCTCTGGTCGATCACTTTTGACTCATAAAAGGACATTAGAACTTCTAATTTTTTATCAGGGCAATTCTTATAGAAGGAATTGTCGTAGAAACTTCGAAAAGGACTCATTCGATTGGAAGTTTAGAGGGCTAGTGCTCTTTTTAATAGTCGAAAGCAAATGGAGGGCAATTAGCCCTCCTCCCCCACGCCCACCTTTTTCCCAAATACATCCAATCAAAATTTTGAGTTAGCCATTTTTTTTCAGCCCTCAGTGCAAGGGTTATAAGTTATGACCTGGGGGCATATAAGGTTTTTATAGAAAGGGTGATCGTTTAAGCTTCGGAGGGGGCTTATTGGATTGGTAATCGAGTGCTCTTTTTAGGATTCAAAGTGATCAGAGGACAGCTTACCCCCCCCCCCCACTTACATCATTCCCCCAATCATATCAAATGAAAATTTTGAAATGGCAAGGGTTGTAAGTTATGCCCGGGACATATAAGCTTTTTAGGGAAGGGATGGTTGTGTGAGGAAGCCCATTTGATTGGAAATGTATAGTTATAGCTCCCTTTTAAGAGTCAAAATTAATGGAAGGAAACTAGCCCCCTCCCTGACACTCTCTTTTCCCCAAACGCATGCGATCAAACTTGTGAGATGGCCATTTTGTTTACAATAGTCCAAAGGGCATATACAAATAGTTTCAGGGTGGAGACAACTCCCACAGCCCTCAGGGCAAGGGCTGTAAATTATGCCCTGGAGGCATATAAGATTCCTATAGAAAGTGTGGTCGTATAAACTTGAGAGGGGCCTCATTGGATTGGTAATCAGAAGTTCTAGTGGCTTTTTTAAGAGTCAAAGTGATCGGAGGGCAGCAATCCCCTTCCTCCCTCTACACGTCGTATTTTTCTGAAATAAATCTTTGAGGTAACCATATTATTCAAATAGTCCAAAGATCACGTAACTAGGCTTTTGGAGTTAACACAACCCCCCAGAGCCTGTAGGCAAGGGTTGTAAGTTATACCCCGGGGGACATTTAAGGTTTTATAGAAGAGATGGTTGTGTAAACTTTAGACGAGGTTCATTTGGTTGAAAATTGGAACTTCTATTTTCCTTTAAAGAGTCAAAAATAATGGAGGGCACAATGGAGAGCAGTATGGCAAGGGCTGTAAGTTGTGCCCTGAGGGAATATAAGGTTTTTATGGAATGGGAGGTCGTATAAACTTCAGATGGGACTCGTTTGATTTGAAATTGGAAGTTATAGTTCCTTTTTTAAGAGTCAAAAGTAATTAGAGAGCAACCAGTCCCACGCCCATCATTTCCCAAAACAAATATCCAAACAATGTTTTGAGACATATAGTTTCTTCAGCATTGTCGAAAGATTCAGTAATTATGTGTTTGGGGATGCCCCTTCCTTCAGCCTTTGGGCAAAGGCTTTAAGTTAGGCAATTTGTTTATTGTTTACATATAGTATTTGTTATTGAAAAAAGGTATGCATGTTTGACTTCTATTTCGCCAAAATACTAAGGGCATTAAGGTGACTCTTTCAGGAAATGTTGTGGGAAGTATTGAACTAATTCAGAACATTTCTTAATAAATGTATATCTCATATCTCTAATTCCAAAATGAGACATCTTCGATAGAAGAATTTCATGGGTTAAGGAATCGAATGCCTTGCGAATATCCAGGAATATAGCAGCCGGAATTAATCCCGAATCTAATGCAGAATGTATAAAATTCAAAAGGGGCATACAGGCATTCTCAGTGGAGTGCTTCATTCGGAAACCAAATTGAAAATCATGACGAAATTTTTTTAATTTTGAAAATTTTAGATGAGAAAGCATAGCCTTTTCGAAGATTTTACTAAATACTGATAAAATTGAAATTGGTTGATAATTTGCTGGATCATTTCTTGGTCCACCTTTATACAGAACAATAATCCGAGCACGCTTGAGAGCATCTGGAAAAACTGCATATTTAAATGAAAGATTAACAAGTTTTGTTAGAGGCACAACTATTGAAAGAAGAATAGATTTAACTACCTTAGTAGGAATAGAATCTGGCCCAGATGAAGACGAGTTTTTCAAGCCATTAACAATTTTAGTAATTTCACTTACTATTACTGGCTCTAGAAACATAGACTTAATACAAGACGGCCTGAGGTAAGATCTAAAGTCCAGCTTAGGCCAAGATAAAGTAGCTGTGGAAGCAATATTCTTACCAATACTAGCGAAGAATGAAGTGAATGCTTCTTGGACATTAAGTTCACCCTCTACAGCTTCATCACCAATGACCAGACTCACAGGTAAAGAGCTAGATTGAGCACCAGGTTTAAGCACAGAATTTATTGCCTTCCAAGTTTTACGAATATCATTGTCACACGCAGAAAAATTATTTAGATAATAAAGAGATTTGGCTTTTCTACACAAGGAATTATGTACATACATATATATATATATATATATATATATATATATATATATATATATATATATATATATATATATATATATATATATATATATATATATATATATATATATATATATATATATATATATATATATATATATATATATGTATATATATATATATATATATATATATATATATATATATATATATATATATATATATATATATATATATATATATATATATATTCCGGAAAATCTTGAATTGACAAAGACGAATAGCACTCGGTGAAAGTTTAGCCCATTTATAAGACCTCCACAGATTATTTTTCTTTCTCCAGCTTTTGAGAAGTCCGGACGTCATCCATGGGCTTAGAGGAACAATCCTTTTAGACTAGCGATTAGAATGTGGTACTTTACAAATGCTAAGAATAGCCTCTTTTATGGTTCTATAAAACGACTAAAATAAACAAGAAAAACCCTTATCATTATCAAATAAGCTCCACGAATTTTTCAACAATTTAGACCCAAGAAGAGATAACTCACCAAACCTAATAGAATAGGAATCAAACACTTGAGCCTGGTTATTCTTTCCCTGATTAAAGCTGCACCGAGAATATATTGGAAAATGATCAGAGATATCAGTAACTAAAATTGAGTTTTCCTTCAAGCTAAGCGTAGAGAAAATATTATCAATCAAAGAAGCTGTAACATTAGTTTCTCGTGCGGGGATGGATGTAGTTGTTAGAGTCTCTGCGGCAAGCATAGTTGAAAGAAAACCAACTGAAGCCGAAGAATTTGAATCCATCAAATTTATGTTAGTCACTCATTATGATTAACTGACACGGACGTTCCAATATTATGTCAATTATTTCTTCAAGATTCCGAAGAAACAACGAAACCGCACCACTAGGAGAACGACAAATATTGCCTATGATTAGATCAATACCATTAACTCTATTTTCTATAAATTGTGACTCAAAGATACCTTCAAAATTCCTTGATAAGTCATCCCGCAAGCAGAAATGCAGATTACTAGATACATACATGGCAAGACCTCCTTTAGCCATCTTGCAGCGGTTTACATGTCCCATTTTATAGCCATGGATATCCAAAAGCTTTTCATTGCCAGAATCCAAAAATGTCTCGTACAAATCACCAAACCGACATATTTATTCGGCTTTTTGACTATGGTGAATAAAATGACTATCTTAGAATTTTGATCCGGTGACTTGGGGATAAAATGAGCGTGGGAGGGGGCCTAGGTGCCCTCCAATTTTGTTGGCCGCCTAAAAAGAGTACTAGAAATTTTAATTTCTGTTAGAATGAGCCCTCTCGTGGCATTCTAGGTTGATACGGTCACCCCTAGGGAAAAAAACAAATAAACACGCATCCGTGATCTGTCTTCTGGCAGAAAATGCACATTTTTGTAGATAGGAGCCTAAGAATTCTACAATAGGGTTCTCCAATACACTGAATCTGATGGTATGATTTTCGTTGCGATTCTATGACTTTCAGGGGGTGTTTCTAAAATATGGTAAATTTTCTCAGGCTCGTAACTTTTGATGGGTAAGACTAAACTTGACGAAAATTACATATTTAAAATTAGCATTGAATGGCGATTCTTTTGATGTAACTATGTGTATCAAAATTCCGTCTTTTACAGTTCTGTTGCTATTGAGCCGAATCGCTCCTTACTACAGTTCATTACCACGAACTGTTCTTCAACACAGAATTTTCTGTCCAAAATATGGATAATTTAGAGCTGTTTCTAAAAACTTTAATTTTTTAGGAATTTTCCTGAAAACTTAAGAAATCCTTTCCTAAGATATAGACAAAACCAGCTGCCTTTCGTATCTATTTTTTATGAGCAAAGAGATATTTCAAATAAGTAACGGGTGAAATAAAAAACATTCAGCATCCGCTTCGTAATCAGACTGTTTTTTCTTCTTTTTCAACCGAGTTGGCAGGGTTTTTGTTTCAAATGTTGGTTGAATATTTAGCTCCTCTGCCACTCCTCTGACGTCAACTAGAATACTTCCAAAGCCATCGTCACAACGTACCGTTTGTAAGTACAATTTAGTTTTGCTTAGTTGATCTTTGACAGCAGCCAAGCCAAATTGTTTGGATTGTAACTGCTTACTTGTTATTTTGATTTCAAATAGTATACTAAGTCATAAAACCACACTTACAACAAAATTGTATCATTTAATGTTTTTTGCCAGAACTAAAGCTTGTACTCGCGAGTTGTTTCATGTTGACCTATTTAAGGTGCGATCTTCGTAAATGTCTATTAAAGCGTTATGACCGTTTATTTTTCCGTCACCCTCTTTCTGTTCATTTGATTTCCTGGCTTTTTTTTATTGATTTTTCTTTAAATTCGTCTTAATCCTTTTCTTTGGATTCTATCCTCTTATTATTTTTGCATTCAGGAAGAGTGGGTGGAACTTTTGGCCAAAAACTTGAATTACTTTCTGGTTTCTACTGCCTTAGTTTACGAAAAGTCTACGGAAATTTGTTGCAAAAATAGAAAATTTGACTTTTGTTTTTCGATCATCAAATTCCTTGCGCAAGATAAAGAACAAATGTTCGAAATAACCGAAATCAAATTGCTCAAAATAAAGAAGAAATTTGACACTTAAAACGAGCAACAATTTTGAAGCTACTTATAAACTATATTTGTTTTCCAAATGTTATGGGGAGGACTGCCCCCTTTGCCCCGCATTTCAATGACCCCACTTGTTCTCTGCATCTAATTGCACATGTTTTCCATTTCTGAATTTTTTGTTTATGTATGACGTCACTTAGCCTCAGTTATCCTGCATTAACCAGGATTAGGAGGTGTAAATTATCCGACGAATAGCCAAACGGGGTGAAGGGATGACAGCCACTCCCAAACACTTTTTCTGCTTGGTTAGCTTTAAGTTGTTCTTTACTTTTATGTGAAAAAAGAACTTTTTTATGCGAAAAAAGAACTTTTTTTCTATGTAATATAAAAACAAAAGCCTTCAGAAAACATCCAGCTTAAAACCTCATAAAATTTTATTATATTCTTACCACGACGTTTTCAGGCGATTTCTTGTTTCTGAGGAAGGGGTAATTCTTTAATTAGTCCTAACTGAACTTTTGTAAAATGATGACGTTAGAACGGTTTTATTTTTGGTTTGATTTTTACTTTTCTCCTTATTACTGTAATATTTTTATTTGATTACAAACTGTAAAAATATTTATAGAGTCTGAGCAATAGATAATCTTTAATTTGAACCTGAAAAATACCTGAAAACTGTAAAATTGGATCCTTCCAGTGGAAAGGGAGTTTCCACTCCAAATTCAACGAATTTTTTTCTCAAGAATTGACAGACGAGTATTTTAAGTATTATGAAGATAATAAGTCTAGGCCATCCTTGGCCATCCTTGCGACAGAAGGGATTGAACGTGACCGCTCTCAGTTCAGCAGCACACACGTATCCACTAGGCTGTCACAAGGTACATTTAGATAGTTTTTATTGACAAATTGACTTGTGTAATCAATTATAGCAGCTGATTTTATTTGAAGTAACAATCCATTGACAGTGGCAAATTATAGATCTGTTTATAAGATTACCATCAGGTTTTTACCAAAGTAAATAGGATTGATAGAAATTTTAGAGATGGCCGTTGGTTGTTGATAAAATTATGAAAACAGCTACAATACAAGTTTTGAGATAGCTATTTTGTTCAAATTAATTGAAAGGTCCGGAAATTATAAGTTTGAGGAAGACAGCCCTCCGGGAAAGAGTTTGTAAATAATGCTCTGGGGGCATATAAGGTATATAGTGGCATATCGGAATGATAATCAGAAGTTATAGTGTTTTTTGAAGATTCAGAGTGATCAGAGGGACTTAGAGTGGGGAGGTGGTTCCAAGGTCAAAAACATATTATCTGGACCCTTTACTCACGTTTTACAAAATAGATATTACAAATTTTTTATTAGATGTGTTTAGGGAATGGATAGCCATGGGAGAGGGAATGGTTGCCATCTAATCACACTTGACTATTATAAGGGCACTAGCCTTTTCAATTTCCAATCAAATGAGCTCTTCCTGAAGTTTTTATGACAACAAACGGCCAACTTGAATTTTCTGTCAGATCAATTTCGAGAAAATGCGATTAGTGTTTGGGAGGGTATCCACCCTCCGATCACTATGTATCTAGAAACTACACTAGAACTTCTGGTTAATAATCTGATAAGTCCTCTGAAGCGTGTACGATCAGCCTATTTATTTAAACCTTATATACCCCCAGGATATAATTTGCAATTTTAGTCGTGACGGCAGTGGGGGGATGTCATCCTCAAAGGAATAATTTCTGGACCCTTTAATTACGTTGAACAAAATGGCTAATTCAAAATTTGGTTTGATATGAGTCGGGAAATAAAGGGCGTGAGAGGGGGATTATTTGTCCTCCATTCACCTTCGACTATAAAAAAGAATGCTCACCCTTTCGGTATCCAATCGAATGAGATCTTTTTCAAGTTTCTGCGACAACAAATGACCATCCACTTCCCATCACTCTGAACATAAAGCAGCTCTAGAAACTTCTGATTATGAATCCAATGAGTTCCTTCCAAAATTTATACTATCACCCACTATACAAACTTTATATGGCATCAGGGCATAACCTACAACCCTTGCCCTGAGGCTCTAGGGGGCTGTCATCCTCAAATACATAATTTCCTCACCTTTCAACTACGTTGAACTCAATAGCTATCTAAAAAAATTTTATTGTATGTGTTTATGGAAAGGGTGGGCGTGGAAGGAGGATAGTTGATCTCCAATTGTTTTTTACTATTAAAAAGAACACAGCCCTTTCAATGTCCAATCGAATGAGCTTTTCCAAAGTTTCTAAGACATCTCCTTCGATACGAAGTGCAGTGGTCTAAAACCATAAGTAAACAAAAAATAATTTTCTCCTACATAGCTCATGTAGACATAGCATTACGCAGCGCTATTGCTCTGCCGATAATATAGATTTTAATTCATGTTTTGTGTCGTTTTCACAAAAATAATCACAAAAACTAAACGCCTTAAAAACCCAAAATGGTTATGTGTGCAATGTCGACAGTTAAGGATTGAAAATGACCAAGTAAATATAATCGATAATCAGCCAGAAGTGTTCCAGCAAAACAAAGCTGTTAAATCCCACCTTGCTTCTAATGAAGAAAGTTCGCTTATTTCCAACAATAATCAAGTTGATGAAAACGTACCAACTGGTATTGGAAATTCCCCAATCGTACCTTCTTTTTCGAGCAATGACAACAGTAATTCTGCTTGATCGATTGATTCTACAAAAGTAACCATTACCATTAATCACAAATTACTCTTAATGAATTTTGATATTTAGAAGAACATCGTGACTCAGAGCTCTTATTTTAAATCCTGACCGGCATTAAGCCTCTTATTTTCCTTTTTAAATCAATCTATTGATTCATAGAATTTTGTTAGAGCTCATACCATATGATCTCTTGGCTCTTAGCTCTTCTCGCCTCGTCACAAGTGCCAACAAGAGCTCTTAGCTCTTGTTTCTCATGGTTTTTGTCAAATAGTTTTGGAAAACCTTTCCCAAGCTCATGGATGATTAGCACATGGGTCACAGAGGTTATTGGGTGGCAGGTTCAATCCTACGTGTCGCAATGATTTGACCCTTGGTCCTTGATCCAAGGATTTGATCCTTGGTAAATAACTATAAGTATAAATAAAAACCTTGTGATTTACTTTTCCTCCTCAACGTCTCGCTCTTTACGCTAAAGTTTGACTCTCTCTTAGCTCTACTTTTAAAACAGTAAAAAACTTTAGCGTAAAGAGCGGGGCATTGATGAGGAAGCATCCCCTTTCATATACGAAGTAATTTCTGTTCGTTTTAAGTTTTAATTTCGCTCCTTACTTTCCGTTAAAAAAACTTGTTTTTTTTAATTTAATTTCTGAACGTTTTTGAATCAATGCATGTTTTGATTTTGGCTCTCCGCAGATGAATAACTAAAACAAAATTTGCATATATTTTATTTTTGCTAAATGGCTTTCTCATTATTTTGACCGAACGATTTTGAGAAAAAAAAGGAGCGGGGGAGGAGGCCTAGTTGCCCTCCGATTTTTTGGTCACTTAAAAAGGCAACTAGAACTTTTAATTTTTTGACTAATGTTTTTATTAGTAAGACATATACGTAACTTACAAATTAGCTTACCTAACGAACTTCTGTAATCTCATGTTTTTATTACGTATATGAAGGGGTTCACCCCCTCGTCAGTACCTCGCTCTTTACACTAAAGCTTAAATTTTGTCCCAATTTCTTAAGAATGACCCCTAAATCACTAAAAATGCTTTAGCGTAAAGAACAAGGTATTAGGAGGAGGTGAGCCCATCATATGCGTAATAATTTCTATTCGTTTTAAGTTTTAAGGCTTCTCCTTACTTTCAGTTGAAAAAACATTTTCATATTAATTTTTTCATTTTTTTTTAAATAATGCTAGAAAATCCTGCGCTCCCTTCATGAAAATTTTCTTTCCCCATGACAAATTCCTCCAAGGAAAATTCCCCAACACATCCCCCTCTTTCAACCCCCCCCCCCAACCCCAAAAAAATGAAAACGCCTGTACACTTCCAAATAACCATTACTATGTGTAAGCAGTGGGCAAAGTTTGTAACTTCTGGTCCCTCCCACGGGGACTCTGGGGGAATAAGTCATCCCCAAAAACATAGTTATAACGTTTTTTGACTACTCTGAATAAAATGGCTATCTCAGAATTTTGATTTGGTGACTTTGTGAAAATAATTATCGTGGGAGGGGGCCTAGGTGCCCTCCAATTTTTTCGGTCACTTAAAAAGGCACCAGAACTTTTCATTTCTGTTAGAATGAGCCCTCTCGCAAGATTCTAGGACCACTGGGTCGATACGATCACCCCTGGGGGAAAAAAACAACAAAAAACAAATAAACACGCATCCGTGATTTGCCTTTTGGCAAAAAATGCAAAATTCAACATTTTTGTAGATAGGAGCTTGAAACTTCTACATTTTAATCGTAAGAGTTATTTTTGAACTAATTAATATTGCTTGGGCAGTCGTCTTATATAGTGGTTAAACAAAAAAAAAACAAGTTTTTTTAAATGAAAGTAAGGGGGGACATTAAAACTTAAAACGAACAAGAATTACTCCGTACAAGAAACGGGTTTTTCCTCCTCAACTCCCCGCTCTTTACACTAAAGTTTGACTCTTTCTCTTGACTCTACATTTTAAAACAGTAAAAAACTTTTACTGTTTTACTGTTTACCTCTTTTCACACGCCTCTCTCTCAAGGGGATGAGATGCGACTGCGAGGCTTAATTAAAAGCATTAAAAAAACTTCAGGGTAGATTGGGGGTTGAGGTGGGGCAGTTGCTGTCATATACGGTATAGTTTTTGTTCGTTTTATTTTAATTTTTCTCCTTATTTTCAGTGGAATATCTTTTTTTATATAGATTTCAAGTGGCTTTTCCAATCATGCCCAGGCCAACCAAGATAAAATCTGGACGACCCTATAAACCTGCGGCTCCTTGCGTTGAAATTGCAAATATAGAAAATAGCAAAATAAATAGGATATCTGAGGATATGTTATGTAAAGCTATCAAAACGTTAAAGGCGCAGTCAGCTAAGGATCAGTTCGGATGCCCCAAGCTAAAATACAGTTAACCAATTCATTTTCAAAACAGACTACTAAAGGTCACAAATAGTGTTAAGTATGTAGATGTGGTGTCGAAGAAATATATTGTATTTCCTCCAGGAAATACAAGATGACAAGTCTTTCTTCCAGCTCTTAGGAATAGGCGTAACTATGCCAATATTGAATGACGATGGTACTAAACCAGTAGTAAGTAAAAGGTTGAAAAATGCCAGTAGAGTAATAAGAAAAGAAGAAGGAGCAAGTTTGAGGTGATTAAAAAATACACCATCATGATCCTTAGCTGACTGCGCCTTTAACGTTTTGATAGCTTTACATAACATATCCTCAGATATCCTATTTATTTTGCTATTTTCTATATTTGCAATTTCAACGCAAGGAGCCGCAGGTTTATAGGGTCGTCCAGATTTTATCTTGGTTGGCCTGGGCATGATTGGAAAAGCCACTTGAAATCTATATAAAAAAAGATGTTCCACTGAAAATAAGGAGAAAAATTAAAATAAAACGAACAGAAACTATACCGTATATGACAGCAACTGCCCCACCTCAACCCCCAATCTACCCTGAAGTTTTTTTAATGCTTTTAATTAAGCCTCGCAGTCGCATCTCATCCCCTTGAGAGAGAGGCGTGTGAAAAGAGGTAAACAGTAAAAGTAAAACAGTAAAAGTTTTTTACTGTTTTAAAATGTAGAGTCAAGAGAAAGAGTCAAACTTTAGCGTAAAGAGCGGGGAGTTGAGGAGGAAAAACCCCTTTCATATACGGAGTAATTCTTGTTCGTTTTAAGTTTTAATGTCCCCCCTTACTTTCATTTAAAAAAACTTGTTTTTTTTTGTTTAACCACTATATAAGACGACTGCCCAAGCAATATTAATTAGTTCAAAAATAACTCTTACGATTAAAATGTAGAAGTTTCAAGCTCCTATCTACAAAAATGTTGAATTTTGCATTTTTTGCCAAAAGGCAAATCACGGATGCGTGTTTATTTGTTTTTTTGTTGTTTTTTTTCCCCAGGGGTGATCGTATCGACCCAGTGGTCCTAGAATCTTGCGAGAGGGCTCATTCTAACAGAAATGAAAAGTTCTAGTGCCCTTTTTAAGTGACCAAAAAAATTGAAGGGCACCTAGGCCCCCTCCCACGATAATTATTTTCACAAAGTCACCAGATCAAAATTCTGAGATAGCCATTTTATTCAAAGTAGTCAAAAAACGTTATAACTATGTTTTTGGGGATGACTTATTCCCCCAGAGTCCCCGTGGGAGGGACCAGAAGTTACAAACTTTGCCCACTGCTTACACATAGTAATGGTTATTTGGAAGTGTACAGGCGTTTTCATTTTTTTTTGGGTTGGGGAGGGGGGTTTTGAGAGGGGGATATGTTGGGGAATTTTCCTTGGAGGAATTTGTCATGGGGAAAGAAAATTTTCATGAAGGGAGCGCAGGATTTTCTAGCATTATTTAAAAACAAATGAAAAAATTAATATGAAATTGTTTTTTCAACTGAAAGTAAGGAGAAGCCTTAAAACTTAAAACGAATAGAAATTATTACGCATATGATGGGCTCACCTCCTCCTAATACCTTGTTCTTTACGCTAAAGCATTTTTAGTGATTTCAATTATTTATTCTACGGCTTTTGTGATTCAGGGGTCATTCTTAAGAAATTGGGACAAAATTTAAGCTTTAGTGTAAAGAGCGAGGTACTGACGAGGGGGTGAACCCCTTCATATACGTAATAAAAACATGAGATTACAGAAGTTCGTTAGGTAAGCTAATTTGTAAGTTACGTATATGTCTTACTAATAAAAACATTAGTCAAAAAATTAAAAGTTCTAGTTGCCTTTTTAAGTGACAAAAAAATCGGAGGGCAACTAGGCCTCCTCCCCCGCTCCTTTTTTTCTCAAAATCGTTCGGTCAAAATAATGAGAAAGCCATTTAGCAAAAATAAAAAATATGCAAATTTTGTTTTAGTTATTCATCTGCGGAGAGCCAAAATCAAAACATGCATTGATTAAAAAACGTTCAGAAATTAAATTAAAAAAAACAAGTTTTTTTAACGGAAAGTAAGGAGCGAAATTAAAACTTAAAACGAACAGAAATTACTTCGTATATGAAAGGGGATGCTTCCTCATCAATGCCCCGCTCTTTACGCTAAAGTTTTTTACTGTTTTAAAAGTAGAGCTAAGAGAAAGAGTCAAACTTTAGCGTAAAGAGCGAGACGTCGAGGAGGAAAAGTAAATCACAAGGTTTTTATTTATACTTATAGTTATTTACCAAGGATCAAATCCTCGGATCAAGGACCAAGGATCAAATCATTGCGACACATAGGATTGAACCTGCCACCCAATAACCTCCGCGACCCATGCGCTAATCATGCATGAGCTTGGGAAAGGTTTTCCAAAACTATTTGACAAAAACCATGAGAAACAAGAGCTAAGAGCTCTTGTTGGCACTTGTGACGAGGCAAGAAGAGCTAAGAGCCAAGAGATCATATGGTATGAGCTCTAACAAAATTCTATGAATCAATAGATTGATTTAAAAAGGAAAATAAGAGGCTTAATGCCGGTCAGGATTTAAAATAAGAGCTCTGAGTCACGATGTTCTTCTAAATATCAAAATTCATTAAGATCCGATCACCCACTCGTAAGTTATAAATACCTAATTTTTTCTAATTTTTCCTCTCCCTTTAGCCCCCCATATGGTTGAATCTGGGAAAACGACTTTATCAAGTCAAATTGTGCAGCTCCCTGAAACGCCTACCAATTTTCATCGTCCTAGCAAGTCCAGAAGCACCAAACTCGCCAAATCACTGAACCCCTCCCTTCAACTCCCCCAAAGAGAACGAATTCAGTACGATTCTGTCAATCACGTATCAAGGACATTTGTTTACTCTATCCACCAAGATTCACCCCGATTCCTCCACTCCAAGTGTTTTTCCAAGATTTCCCCCTCCAACTCCCCCCAATGTCAAAAGATCTAGTCGGGATTTGAAATAAGAGCTCTGAGACATGAATTCCTTCTAAAAATCAAATTTCATTAAGACCCGATCATCTACTCGTAAGATAAAAATACCCCAATTTTCATGTTTTCCAAAAATTCCGGTTTCCCCCTCCAACTCCCCCCAATGTCACAGGATCTGGTCAGAATTTAAAATAAGAACTTTAAAGCACAAGACCTTTCTAAATATCAAATTTCATTAAGATCTGGTCACCCTTTCGTAAGCTACAAATACCTCAATTTTCATAATTACCCCCCCCCCCCCCAATTCCACCAAAGAGATCAGATCCGGTGCGGTTATGTCTGTCACGTATCTTAGACAGGTTTATATTCTTCCCATCCAATTTCATCCTTATCTCACCGCTTTAAGTATTTTCTAAAATTTCCACTGCCCCCAGATTTCCAACTGCGCCCCCCCCCCCCAATTACGCTTGATCCAGTTAAGATTTAAAATAAGAGATCTGAGTTACGAGGTCCTTCTAAATATGAAGTTTCATGAAGATCCGATCTCTCCTTCGTAAGTTAAAAATACGTTATTTTTTCTTATTTTTCAGAACTAACCCCCCCCCCCCCAATAGAGCGAATCCATTCCAATTATGTAAATCACGTATGTAAGACTTCTGATTATTTTCCTCACCAAGTTTCATTCCGATCGCTTCAATCTAAGCGTTTTCCATGATTTTAAGTTCCCCCACCCCAAACTTCCCCCAATGTCTCCAGATCCGGTCAGGATTTAAAATAATTGCTTTGAGACACGATATCCTTCTAAATATCAAATTTCATTGAGATCCGATCACCCGTTCGTAAATTAAAAATACCTCATTTTTTCTAACTTTTCAGAATTAACCCCTCCCCCAACTACCCCAAAGAGAGCGGATCCGTTCTGTTTATGTCAATCATGTTTCCAGGACTTGTGTTTATTTTTCCCACCAAGTTTCATCCCGATCCCTCCACTCTAAGTGTTTTCCAAGTTTTAGGTTTCCCCCTCCCAACTCCCCCCCAATGTCACCAGATCCGGTCGGGTCTAAAATAAGAGCTCTGAGCCACGATATCGTTCTAAATATCAAATTTCATTGAGATCCGATCACTCGTTCGTAAGTTAAAATTACCTCATTTTTTCGAATTTTTCAGAAATACCCCCCCAACTACCCCAAAGAGAGGAGATCCGTTCCGTTTATGTCAATCATGTATCAAAGACTTGTGTTTATTTTTCCCACCATGTTCATCCCGATCCCTCCACTCTAAGTGTTTTCCAAGTTTTAGGTTTCCCCCTCCTAACTCCCCCCCCCCCATTTTCCCCAGATCCGGTCAAGCTACAAAATAAGATCTCTAAGACACGATATCCTTTTAAACATCAAATTTCATTGAGATCCGATCACCCGTTCGTAAGTTAAAAATCCCTCATTTTTCCTAATTTATCAGAATTACCCCCCCCCCCTAACTACCCCAAAGAGAGCGGATCCGTTCCAATTATGTCAATCATGTATCTGGGACTTGTGCTTATTTTTCCCACCAAATTTCATCCCGATCCCTCAACTCTAAGTGTTTTCCAAGATTTTAGGTTTCCCCCCTCCAACTCCCCCCAATGTCATCAGATCCGGTCGGGATTTAAAATAAGAGCTCTGAGACACAATATCATTTCAAACATCAAATTTCATTAAGATCCCATCACCCGCTCATAAGTTAAAAATACTTCAATTTTTCTATTTTTTACAAATTAACCGGCCCCCCACTCTCCCCCCCCCAGATGGTCAAATTGGGAAAACGACTATTTTTAATTTAAGCCGGTCATGTCCCTGATACGCCTGCCAAATTTCATCGTCCTAGCTTACCTGGAAGTGCCTAAAGTAGTAAAACCGGAACCGACAGACCGACAGATAATACCAAGTGCCATAAAAACTGTGGATCAAACATATTGATTAAATTTTTCAAAAAATTGTAAGGAAGCACAATGTTGACATAAAAGATTTTTTGTCAATATTTTTATGTCAATCCCCCTCCCCCACACAATGTGTGTGGGGGAGGGGGGTTTATCCACCTTCTCATCACTTTGAATCTTATAAAAGGCAATGGGACTTCTGATTACCAATCCGATAACCCCCTCTATAGATTTTAAGATCACCCTTTCTATATATACCTTCTATGCCCTTTTAATGTCCAATGGAATGAGCTGTTTTCGAAGTTTCTATGACAACAAACGGACATCTCAGATGCTTTTCGGGAAAATACGAGGTGTGGGAGAGGTAAATTGCTAATCTAACTCAAAATTTATAGAGTTTTCAAATGTGTTAACGCTTAATTCAAATTTCCAGAATTACAAAATATCAGAATGTTCTTTGTACCGAACTATAAGTAAGGAGTGAGCCGGCTCAATTTTTTTTTTGTTTTTCGAGAGAGACACACTTTTTATTATACATATCATCAATATACAAAAAACCCCATCAGCCACTTTAGAAAGTCAAAGACTTGAAAAAAGCGGAATTTTGGAACCAAAAGATAAATCAAAACAATCAGGCTTTTATGCTGATTTTTTATATACAAGTTTCATCAAGTTTAGTTTTAACTTTCAAAGGTTACGAGCCTCAGCAAATTTTACTTATCTTCAAAAAAAAAGCGAGAAAGACCCCCTATTAGTCACATAATCAAAATGAAAAGCACACCATCAGAGTCAGTGTATTAGAGAACCCTGTTCTACAGGTTTCAAGTTTTTATCTGCAAAAATGTGAAATTTTGTATATTTTGCCAGAAGAAAGAACACGAATGCATGATTATTAGTTTTTTTCTTCCCCGGGAATAAGGAAAAAAGGAGGTGAACTTGTCAAAGGGAATTAGGATTTGTTCATACATTCGTATCACTATATATGTTAATTATATTTATTATAATTGTTATTATATTTATTATTTGTTTATTCTTCATAACATTTATTTGTTTAATCTTATTGTTCAGGTTTAATCAGATAAGCCCAGGCTCCAAGACATGGCTTTGAGTTTACGGATGAAATATTAACCTAGCAATTGGGAAATTGTCAAATATATCAGAATTTAGGTCAATTAAACAGTTCGTGGTAATGCAACAGTTCGGGGTAACGAACTGTAGTAAGGAGCGACCCGGCTCAATAGTAACCAAAACTCTAAAAAACGGACTTTTTATAACAATAGTAACATCAAAAGAATTGCATTTTCATGCTGATTGTTAATATATAAGTTTCATTAAGTTTAGAATTACCCATCAAAAGTTACGAGCCTGAGAAAATTTGCCTTATTTTAGGAAATAGGGGGAAACATCCCTTAAATCATCATCACACCATCAAACCATCAGATTCGGCGTTTCAAAGAACCCTCTAGAAGAAGTTTCAAGCTCCTATCTACAAAAATGTGGAATTTTGCATTTTTTGCCACAAGACCAATCACGGATGCGTGTATAAATTCTCATCTTTTTTTCTCCTATTCTCTTCTTTTTTTTTCTCTCACTATTATTCCTGTACTAATCACTTCAATGTATTTGTCTCATATCTATATATATATATATATAAAATAAGTTGTCTGTGTGTGGGTGTCGAGTGACGTCATGTTTGTTTGTCGACTGACGTCATGTTTGTCGACTGACGTCATTATAAGGATTGAGCTGTATGCGTCATGAAGTTGTTTGTCGACTGACGTCATATTTGTCAACTGATGAAATTACATACCGGGACACAAATGACGACCGGGACACAGTGAATATAAATGACGACCGAGAACCTCAAAGAGTAATTACAGACTGGGACACCCGGACACAAATCACGACCGGGACACAGGGAATATAAATGAATGCCGGGACACAGGGACACAACTACAACGGGGACGCCGGGGGTACAGGCGGGATATATAAATGACGACCGGGACACAGGGATTGTTCGAATAGAAATTACAGACCGGGACACCGGGACACAAATGACGACCGGGACACCGGGACACAGGGAATATAAATGACGACCGGGCTACTCAAAGAGAAATTAAAAACTGGGACACCGGGACACAAATGAAGACCGGGACACAGGGAATATAAATGATGACCGGGACACAGGGACACATCATTAGAATAATGAGGTATAGACCTCATTAGAATAATGAGGTATAGACCTCATTAGAATAATGAGGTATAGCTGTTGGGGTGGCGCGAAGCGCCACCCCAACGGCTAGTACCATATAAAGATAAGACCATTGCTAAAGCTAGTACTTTGACAGTAATCTAGTACTTTGACAGTAAGGTCTATAAAAAGGAATACCTGTCAATTGGTTTGTGATAATATCCATTATAATTCAATAAAAAATGAATAATAGAATATACTAAATGAAATAATTAATAAAAAATTTTACTACTAACACCTCTGTTAGTGTTCAATAAACCTAGTTACCATATCTACAAGCCACAGCTAAAACCCGTTTTTTTCTTTGTCATTAAAGTAGCCGTCTAAAACATTTAAGAATTTTCTTGCTACTATTATTGCGTTGACTACCTATCAATGAACTAATATTGATAAAGAATGCAATACTCAAGTGAGTTTTTTTTCTCTCCATTTTTGGAAAATAAATGATAAATGTTTAAACGAAGATAATACGTGGAATCATGGTCACCAAATTTTGATTATTTTTCCTGATTTTCTTTTAGAATTTACCAACAGCGTTATTAAAACCTAAAAAATATAACTAAGATGAGCGGCGGTTCTAAGCCTGGGCAGTGGGGAGGGGGGTAGCTGCTCCCCAGCTTTTCTGACACTAAGTTTTTTTTATTTCACATTTTTACGCTCCAATTAAGGTACTTAATTGACTAGAAAATTGTCGGCATTGTAATTTTTGTATACCTTACCCCCTCCCCCCATTTTGTGAGGCCTAACCGTTACTAGATAAGATCTTTTTGTTAAAAAAAATAGGGTTTAATGTACAGCATTCTAACTGTACATCCAAAAAGAGCGGGAGGACATTTGGACATTTCTGGTTCTCTTTAGTCACTTTATATGACTTATAGAGGTTCGGTTAAACAAAATGAAAACAAATACGAGCAAGATCTATTTACTCATTCAAATAATTATTTCTCAATTTTCCCTTCGGAGAGAAGGGGGGGGGGTCCTAAGCCCCCCAATGTCTCTAAGTTTCATGTATTTCTTAATTGTATTTTTCTTTTCACTATATACTATATTTCCTTGAATGATTATTGTAGACTTATTTCGCTTTTTTTTTAGAAGAACAAACAATAAATAAGATAAATAAGGTGAATAAATAAGAAGAACAAAAAAACGAACAATAATATTGCTGAAAAACGGTACCAACTTTTTAGCTCTTTTCTCATTCCAAAAAATTGAACTCGATTTCAGAGCTTTTGGCCGAATAAATTACCTGAGCATTAAAAAGAAGAATTGTCGATAGAACAAACCATCTCCCCAAATATTAAAAAAAAAATGCCTAAAACGAAAGGCCATACATCGAGCAATTTTCACCCTCATCAAAAATAAGTAAGCAAGGGAGAAACCATCATCCAGAGGGTCAATATTCAATGGCATAATCTACATTGGGCCATTTACTAAGTGATTTGTGTTATAAAAAAAAAGAAAAAAATATTTTGGGTTGGGCAGGTAACTTTTTCTCAATGGATTTACCTAGAGACTACCTGGTATAGCTTTCATAGAGTAAATGCAAAAATTAAGAAACTTTATTCAGCTGTACAGAAATATTTTTTGATGAAAATTTTCAGCAGAAAATTTTTACAAAAAAGGCTAAAAAGTCTTATTTTCACTCTGTTGAGAAATTTCATAATGATATACACCCCCTTTTTTGGCACAAAACTGTCACAAGAGCAAACATTTAATAAGGTCAATAAGCAACTAAGAAACAAATGATTAACTATAGAAATTCAGACAGAATGCTCACAAATATCGTTTTCTCGTCGGCAAAAATATACAGTAATCTTATTTTAAAAAATTCAGTCTATTTCTTTTTCTTACACAAAAAGGAGAAAATTTTACATAAAAGGCTAAAAAGTCTTATTTTTGTCTGTTGAGAAATTTCAGAATGATATACACCCCTTTATTTTGGCACAAAACTGTCACAAGAGCAAACATTTAATGAGGTCAATAAGCAACTAAGAAACAAACTATTAACTATAGAATTTCAGACAGAATGCTCACAAATATTGTTTTCTCTTCGGCAAAAATATATAATAATTTCATTTTAAAAAATCCAGTCAATTTCCTTTTTTTAAATGGACAGAAAAGAAAAAACAACAGGGAATGAATAGCTGAGAGGTGTTCAATTTCACAACAATACGAAGGCAATATTCAAAAGAAGGTATAGACCCATGAATTTCCTCCATTTGTAGGGGTGGGTACTTTTCCCCTAGAAATTATGTATCTGTAAACTTTACAGTTGTAACAATTTAATCAACCAATTCCCTACTTATTTTTCCCATGCCACCCATTTTTCGATCTTACACCAGCTTAGTGATGAATGTGAGGACCATTCATTGAGGAAACTCAAAGACATCACAAAACTACGCACAATCAAAGCATGGGCGAAACTACAATGAGAAACCGAGGACATTTTTGCTGAGGATTAATACCGGTTACTGGCTTAATAAGTTGTTTTTTCAACACTGTCTTAGACGCGGCCTTCAGACACTGTGTACCAACATGACCTTTATTTCCTGGAAGAATTTTGTTTTTTGGAAAAATTCGCACATTAACCATAATATACTTTGCTTCCGTCTGAAATGTTTTGTGCCTGGTTCGAACGATTCATATACCATCAAATTGATTTTTCTTTACTTTGGGTGTAATTAGCTTGCGGAATGCGAAATTCTTGTCTCCTTAGGAAACATTGCAAACTAAAATCAAAATTAAAAGAAATTTTATACGAACAAATGTCAAAAAAGTTAACAAAAACTCTAAAAACTATGAGACAATAGAAAAAAAAAACTTGGTTCTTACAGTTTTTCCGCCTTAACTAAGTGGGCTCAATGGTTTGCACATGGTCCACAAGAATGTCACTTTTTTATGATTAGCAGCTTGTTTGTAGGTGACAAATGAAATACCGTTTTACCTTCTTACTCTAGACAGCCTACGCTACGGAATGGCAACATGGTACCATTGTTAGACCAGAATTTTCATTCGATAGTTGTTAGGTCTATCCTGGCCAAAAGTTTAAATCGTGAAACAAATGGCAGCAATCAGCACTTCTCTGCAGCAATATCCTTTTCATTGAACTACATTCGCGAAAACTCAACCGAACAAATAAACACAAATTTATAAAAAAAAAACCTTCATCAGAATCTATTATTAAACTCACTTTAGGGGTTGCTATCCTCCCTTTTCTAAAATTACGGAAATTTTTTATGGCTTGTAACTTTTAAGAGCAAGGTCCTTTTGATATATTTACAGTAATTAAAATTACGACTTCTTATTATTTTTTACTTTTTCTAGATACTATTTTGTTATTCTTATAGTGGTCCCCTAGCACTGTGTCAATAAAGCACAAGAAGTCAGTAGTAAAGATAGTATATACACTTTGTGTCACTCAGAAAAATTTTACAGTGACTTCACATCGACAAAGTAAGCATGCATACTGGCTTACATACGGTCCTTACATACCCTCCTTTAATGTGCACTGTTATCATTTACACAGCCAAAGTAATCGTATATATTGGATTACCAGTACCTTAATTAGTTGAGGAAACTACATATTTCCGGGAAATACATTTTTCTTGTTTAATGCATAGACAATCTTAAGTACAATTTTTAGAAATTATTTGGGGATTCTAGCGGATAGTCTATTAACGGCATCTATTTTATGTAAGTGAAATTAGATGGCGATACCACTCTTTTCGGCATTGAAAATTTTAAAATCTACAGGATGTACACTTTTAAATAGACATATTATTAAATATTACATTAAATAGCCAAATGTTACTAAATATTATATCTCTATTTTTTGCACTTTATTGACTTTAATAAATAAGAAAATTATTAAGGCTTTAAGGAATATATGTTCTTGTATGTGGTTTAAACCAAAAGTCCAAGATCATTGGTAGTTTTTAGTAAAGTGGAAATTATGTTCTCTTTTTGAGAAGGCATGGGGTTTTCCACCCTTCTCATGTTAATTTTTGCTCGTTTTGAGCTTGACTCGGTTATTTATTGTAATTTCTGTTCTTTTTGGGCTTCATTTATTATTAATGGTATTCTCTGGTAGTTTTACGCTTGGAAGATTAGTTGACTTCATTCCCGCTCATTTTTCGTTTAATGGAACTCTGAAAAATTTCAGAGATCTGATAGGAAAATTTCTCTGAAATTTTTTTTTATCAGAGTTTTCTGAACATCGGTTTTTATTAATGTAGTCTTTTTATGGGAAAAAATAATATTTTATATCGTTTCGGTTGTTTCTATAAGAATTTATTGTTTGGTTACTATTTGTAATTTGGAGAAGCTTTTTTAAAAATGTTTATAAAACAAATGGGCTTAGGAGGAGCGCTGCCTGTCCCCAATCCCTTTTGACCCTTCAAATGGGCACTAAAACTTTTAATTTCCTATTGAATTTCTTTGTTCTTTAAAAGTTCCAATGATATTACCAGCTATTGTATAGTGGCGCTGCCTACTATAATGCCTGTAAGCCCTTTTGAAAACCTGCATACGTAAAGGTTTCTTGTTTAATTGAAACTCCCCAAAATGTCCCCTAAAAGTTTCACCTTAAAACCCTTAGCATCGTTAGTTACATTAACGGTAGTGGCAGCATTAATAGTAATCGTATATTGCCTTCTGGCTGGTTCAAATTTTGCCAAAACTTACCCATAAGGGTCTAACTTAATAATGTAAACTGTTTTTGATATATTGCTTTGTCACATTAAAAAGATCTATCTATTCATAGTTTGAATTGTTTTAGTTCAATGTCTGCCTAAACCACCTAAATATTCCTTGAACGCTTCACCTTAATACCCTTAGCTTGTGTAGTAACAATAATTGTAATATTAGTAAAAGCATTAGTAGGAGTATGCGCATAGCACCTTCAGTGTCTTCAACATCCCCTTCAACACATGCTAAAAGTTTCAAGTTAACACCGTCAATCGGTCCTAATGCATTGATGATATGTCTTCTTGATAACCTGTATGGGTATAACTGGTACCGATTTAGTTGAACACAGTTTCAATATTCCCAAATTTTTGTCTTAATACCCTTAGTTTTATTAGCAGTTAGAAGTGCCAGCAGTTATAGTAGTTGTATTAGTAGTAGTACCAGTAGAATTAATAGCAATAGCCTTAGATCTGGCGGCAGTAAAAGCAGTAATGATAGTACCAGCAGTAGTAGTATGAGTATAAGCAATGGCAAAAAGATGCAAATATTGTTTTTTGGTCATATCAACATCCTCCGCAACAAGCCATGTAAATTTCAACTTCACACACCAAACTGTTCCTTAGGTATTGCTGATATGTCCTTTTGACAACCAGCATTAGGAGGGTGTATTTTGATTGAGTTCACCTTCCCACCTCAAAATTCTCTGAAATTTTAATCTGTATTGTATTGTATTGTATCAGATTAACGACGCTTCTTGACTACTAAGGTCCTTGCGTCGGTCCTGCAGTGCATTGCTGTAAAAAGTTAGCAGCTAAGGGTTTCGATCCACCGACCTCTGAGATATGAGACCAGCACGCTTCCGCTGCGCCAAGCCGCTGTAAAAATAAAAAAAATAATCCATTTGATGACATGTATATTTAAATACTTCTTGAAATTTTCATCTTAATACTTTTAGTCTAACAAGTAGTTGTTATAGAAGTATTGGTTGAAGAAGTAGTAGCAGTAGTAAATGTAGCAGTGGTAGCGGTAGTAGTATTAATAGTACCATACACATACAGCCTTTTGGTTAATTGATCTCCCCCTTTAATTGTTCTCTGAAAGTTCCAACTGAATATCCCAATCCATTTTTGAGATAAGCTCTTTTGACAAAGTATTGGCACATAGTGTTTTTTATGTAGCCCAAATTTACCGTCAATATTGTAAAGTTAGTAGTGTGGTAGTAGCAGTAGTAGTAAGCAAATATTGCCTTTTTGGTCAATTGATCATCTCCTTTATCCTTTACTCAAAGTTCTAAATAAATAGTCTCAGTCATTCCTGAGTTAAGCCCTTTTGACAACCTGTGTGCACATAACGTGTTTTGATTTAGTACAATAATCGCCCCTGTTTTAATCTTTCGGGACTGTTTCGTCATTCCAGATGACACTAAGATAGCAGTCCATACGGTTATGGGGGCTTGATTGTATGTCTTTAATATCTCTGCCGCAATCCCATCGACTCCAGATGGACGCCCATTTTTCAACTTTTGACACCTGTTTTCTTTGGTACTTTGGGGTTGGGATAGGGTATGTGTGTCACAACTTGAGTCAATTAGAAGAGAACGTCAGATCGCCTATAAGCCAGGAGCAGCTAAATGATTTAGCGTCAATGAGCATAGAACACAAAGAACTAGAAGCAATCAATTGGAACCAGATAAAATTAATAATTTTGCAGAGGCTTAGGTAACAAAAGTCAGATTTAATCAAATGGAGAGCGTTGTTAAAATCTAGACTGAAAGATTTGGGAGATAGGGGGGGGGTTGCTAATCAATATTTTACACCAGGAGAAAAAGAGGCCTGAACCGCCACTGTGCTGAGGGCACATCCCTTTGATTATTCTCATTCTTTTTCTCATGCCCATAGAACCGTTGTTTTTCAAGATTTCTTTGTTTTTGAGTCAATCCTTAATTCATACAGTTCAAATTATTCCATATCATTTCTATTTATTTTCTTTGTTTTTTTTTTGTTTTAAGTCACTGAACATACACATATTAGTATAGAGTCTCTAAGTTCATGGAGAAATGGCACATCAATTCATTTGTTATCATGTTTCTGACAAAAGCTTGGAATCATCAAGCTCCCTTGCAGTCGCAATAATGTTTTTCTTTATTTATTTCATACCGTTCTAAGCAAAGAGCACTATGGGCAGAGCATATTTTTTCTTCTGACCACACTTCGTATCAAAGTAGTTGTCGTAGAAACTTTGAATAGGCTCATTCAATTGAAAATTAAAAGTACTGGTGCCCTTTTCAATAGTCAGTAGTGATTGTAGGGCAAAAAGCTTCCCTCCTCTCACGCCCATCATTTTCCAAAACACATCCAATCAAATCTTTGAGATAACTATTTTGTTTAGCATAGTTAGAAAGTCCAATAATTATGCCTTTGAGCGCAACATCCCCCCCCCCCGTAACCGTCAGGGTAAGGACTATAAGTTACAATAATTGCCCTTTAGTAACATCCAAAGTTCTTATGGAAAAGGGTGTTTATTTAAAATTTGGAGGGGGCTCATTGGATTGGGAATCAGAAGTTATTCCCGACGGAAATTCTGAGATTGTCATTTTGTTCTGAGTAGTCTAAAGGATCGTATTGCAAGGCCTTCGAATTGGAAACAACCTTTCAGAACCTGGATGTCAGGGATGTAAGTTATGCCTCGGGGGCATATAAGGTGTCTATTGAAGGAGTGGTCGTATCAGACTTAGATGAGACCTATTTAATTGGAAAACTGAAAGTCCTATTTTTCTTTTAAGAGTCAAAAGTGGTGGAGGGCAACTAGTCCCAGGGGCAGATTAAGAAAATATTTTCAGGGGCACTGGACCAAGGGCACCAATGTGACTTTAGGGTGGCACCAAATTGACAAGTTTATTATAAAAATGGTTAAAAATAAGAAAGAAACGAATAAGGGTGCCAGAAGTATCTTGGGGGGAGGGTTGCCCCCTCCGAACCCATGGATCTGTTTCTGGCCTAGATTGCTTTATACTCTTTCCTTCATCTAGTTTCAACAAAATTAGCTATACAGTTAAAGTAAATAAATAGATAGATTTATCACTCGAAAGCCCTATTGGGCCATCTGTTGTTTAACTAGTCACAAAACTAAAATGAAGGATTTCTTTTGAGTGGGGAGTGGGTAGGGGCAGTTCGAAAAAATATCCTTGACATACATTAATGTTGTAAGATGACTTAGCATATCCCCGTCATTGACGCCGAGAAACCGTGCCCTAAATCGACGGGCTCTTAAGAAAGAGAATAAAAAAATCTGCCAAAAAAAAAGAAAACACAATCTGAAGAGGAAGATCTAGCAAGCAAGTTTAATTATATGATTAATTTTTCCTGAAAACGAGGTTTATCTTGTAATTTTATAACGAATGATTCGTAAACTGATCATGGGAGCAGGTTCATGTCTGAGCAAAATTGATCTAACAGATCAAGAGCAAAATCTTGGGCGTGGGGGCCACTGGACCAAGGGTAACAGTGTGACTTCAGATAGGCACCAAATTAACAAGATTATTTTAAAAAAGATTAGAAAAAGAAAAAGAATGAAATAAATGTGCCAGAAGTGTCTCGGGGGGAGGTCGCCCCCTCCGAGCCGATGGATCTGTTCTTGGCCTGATTTTTTTTACTCTTTCATTCATCTAATATCAACCAAATTAGCTATATAGTTAAAATAAATAGATAGATTATTCACACGAAAGCCCTATTGGGCCATTCGCTATTTAATTAGTCACAAAACTAAAATTAAGGATTTTTTGAGGATGGACGGGGTTCATTATTAGTCAAAACTTACCTTTTGATTCCCGGATATTTTCGGATATTTTATCAAAATATCCTTCGATCTCCTTACACATTGAGCCATCAGTCTTCGCCTCTTATTCATTCGCGTCCAGATTTTATATTTTTATCCATTTTGAACTATTAGCTACAAAACCACTTTTTAATCTGTCATTGTGAATGGGCAAATAGCTATATTTTCCTGTGTTACTGAACTTTTAACACAACAAAACTTTCATTTTCAACAAGCGTTTCCATGTTCGTAAAATAGTGGAAAGTTCCATGTTCGAAGAAAAATCTTTGCAGCAATAGAAGATTTTTATGCCAATTTTGCAGAAATATACTGAACCGGCTGAACATAAATAATTTTTGTTCATTTTAAGTTTCAACTTTGCTCTTTACATTAATAGGAAAGCTTTGCTTTTTGTTGTTAATTGAATATACTAGCAACGAATAATTGATCAAATTGACAAGTTTACTTAAAAAAAGAGTAAAAAAAAAAACAAACAAAAAACGAAATGCAAATGAGGGCACAATAAAATTTTGTGGAGGCCTAAGGCCCCCCTGCCCCTCAACTGGATCCGCCTCTGACTAATCCCCCTTTCCCCGATTCTCTCTATTCTTTGGATGCATCTGATCCAAACTGTCAGATTTTGTGAGGTAAATCGTGAGTCATTTTGTTCAAAATGTCCAAAGAACATATAACAGTGCCACCAGAGCTCTACAGCGAGGGTAGGTAATGGCACTGGGGGCACTTTACGGGTTTTAAGGAGTGACTGGTCGTAAAACATTTGGATATGGCTCATTTAATTGGAATTTGGAAGTTATAGTGCCCTTTTTAAGGAATCAAAAGTGATTTTATGGCAACAAGTCCCCCCTCCACCGCCTGCGTCCGTCATTTTCAAAACAACGTCAATCAAAATTTGAAACATCTGTTTTCTTAAACATTGTTGAAAGGTCCAGTAATTATGCCTTTGAGGATGACAACCCCCCACCCACACCACAGCCCTCAGGTCAAGTGTTGCATGTTAGGTAATCCGTCCATTTATTACGTATGCTATATTTTACTGATAAAAGCTATCATGTTTGACCTTTACTTTTTGAAAAGACGAAGGGAATTCAAGTGAGCCTTTCAGAGACTGTTGAGGGGATGTTTAAACTAAATAAAAACACGTTATGTTCATACGGATTGTCAAAAGAGAATAATTCAGGAATATCTGGGAATATTAGTTTAGAACTTTCAGGAAAGGATAAGGGAGAGGATCAATTGACTAAAAAGGCATTGTTTGCACACTACTACAACTGCTACTAGCCAACTATTAACTTTACAGTATTGGCAGGAAATTTGACCTACATAAAAAACACTATGTGCAAGGACTTTGTCAAAAGAGCTTATCTCAAGAATGGATTTTGGTATTAGGTTGGAAATATCAGGGAATACAGGGAATACTGAATAGTGCCATTTTCAAGAGTCAGAAATTAGAGGACAACAAGCCCCCCTCCGTCCATGCCCATCACTTTCCCAAACATATCCAATCAAACTTTTGTTGAAAAGTCCAATAAACATGTCTTTGAACGCAACAACCTGCCCCCACCGTAACCCTCAGGGCAAGGACTATAAGTTATAGTAATTGCCCATAAAGTTTTTATGGAAGGGGTGGTCATGTAAACATGGAGGGGGCTCGTTGGACGGGAAATCAGAAGTTCCACTGCCCTTTTTAAGAGTCAAATGTGGTCAAAGGGCATCAACCCTTCCCACCCAACGGCCTCTTTAGCCGTGGGGTGGCTAAATTTTTTTTTTAATTTTTGGCTAAATTTTGAGATTGTCATTTTGTTCTAAGTAGTCTAAAGGATCAAACAGCAAGGCCTTCGAAGTCGAAAAAACTTACAGAACCTAGAGGTAAGGATTTTAAGTCATGCCTCGGGGGCATATTAGGCTCTTATGGAAGGGGTAATCTTATCAGATTTAGAAGAGGCTCATTTGATCGGAAAACTGAAAGTTCTAGTCAAGAGTCAAAAGTGACGGAGGGCAACTAGCCCACTTCCTCGATACCCTCTTTTCATCAAGTGCTTCAGATCCAACCTGTTAGATTTTATGAGCCAAATCGTGAGTCATTTTGTTCAAAATGCCCAAATAACATAAAACAATGCCTCCAGGGTGAAAACAACCCACCAGAGCTCTAGAGCAAGGGTTGTAAGTTATGGAACTGGGGGCATTTTATCGGTTTTTACAGAGTGAATGGTCGTAAAAAATTTGGAAATGGCTCATTTAATTTTAATTTGGAAGTTATAGTGCCCTTTCTAAAGAGTCAAAAGTGATTTTGGGGCAACAAGTTCCACCCTCCACCGCATACGCCCATCATTTCCCAAAAACATACATCAATCAAAAACTTGAGACATCTTTTTTCTTAAATATTGTTGAAAGGCTCAGTAATTATGCCTTTGAGGATGATAACCCCCACCACAACCCTCAGGCCAACGGTTACATGTTAGGTAATCCGTTCATCGCTTGCGCATAATATAATTTTTTTTTTAGAAAAGATACTATGTTTGACGTTTACTTTCCAAAAAGACTAAGGGACTTCAAGTGAGTGTTTCAGAAAATGTTGATGAGACTATTGTACTAAATCAAAACACGTTATTTGCATGCAGATTGTCAAAAGGGCGTAACTCAGGAATGACTGAGAATATTTATTTAGAACTTTTAGTAAAGGATAAAGGAGATGATCAATTGACCAAAAAAGGCAATATTTGCTTACTACTACTGCTACTACCACACTACTAACTGTACAATATTGACGGGAAATTTGGCCTACATAAAAAAACACTGTGTACCTATACTTTGTCAAATGAACTTATCTCAAGAATGGATTGGGATATTCAGTTGGAACTTTCAGAGAATACTGAACGGGGGAGATCAATTAACCAAAAGGCTATATGTGTACGGTACTATTAATAATACTACCACTTCTACAGTTACTACTAATAATACTACTACTACTGCTACTACTTCTTCAACCAATACTTCTATAACAACTACATGTTAGACTAAAAGTATTAAGAAGAAAATTTCAAGAAGTATTTAAATATACACTTTATTAAAAGGACAGGTTAAAATTCCAGGGAATTTTGAGGTGGGAAGGTGAACTCAATCACAATACACCCTCCTAATGCTGGTTGTCAAAAGGATATATCAGCAATACCTAAGGAACAGTTTAGCGTGTGAAGTTAAAATTTACAGAGCTTCTTGCGGAAGATGTTGATATGACCAAAAGACAATATTTGCATCCTTTTGCCATTGCTTCTACTCATACTACTACTGCTAGTACTATCATTACTGCTTTTACTGCCACCAGATCTAAGGCTATTGCTATTAATTCCACTGGTACTATTACTAATACAACTACTATCACTGCTGGTACTTCTAACTCCTACGAAAACTAAGGGTATTAAGGCAAAAATTTGGGATATTGAAACTGTGTTCAACTAAATCGGTACCAGTTATACCCATACATGTTGTCAAGAAGACATATCATCAATGCTTTAGGACCGATTGACGGTATTAAGTGGAAACTTTTAGTGAGTGTTGAAGGGGACGTTGAAGACACTGAGGGTGCTATGTGGATACTCCTACAAATCCTTTTACTACTATTACAATTATTGTTAATACACAAGCTAAGGATTTTAAGGTGAAGCGTTCAAGGAATATTTAGGCAGTTTAGGCGGACATTGAACTAAAACAATTCAAACTATGAATAGATAGATTTTGTTTAAATGAAACTTTTATGTTCTTCAAAATGTCATGCTTCTCATGGTTCATCTCTAATTCTTTGTCTTTTGGACAGTTATTTCTTTCAGCATAGTAGAACGGCCCATTAATTATGTGTCCATTGATATTTGGTATATGAACCCATTACAATTATACAATTTCACCTTTATACTTTAAAACTAAATGTTGATTTGGAACTAAATCAAAAGGCACTGTGTACGTTGTTGCCAATAAGACACATCAGCTATATCTCGAGTGGCAACATTCAAAGTTACATCTGTTACTACTTCTTTATACTTTACTAGCTGTTGGGGTGGCGCTTCGCGCCACCCCAACACCTAGTTGGTGGGGCGCTTCGCACCCCCCCAAGCCCCCCCGCGCGCGTAAGTCGTTACGCGCCATATTAGTTACGCGCCATTGTAGTTGTGTCCCTGTGTCCCACCTGTGAATAGAGATAGATGTAAATATATGTTTTTAACTACGTAAAACATGCGAATATACAACATTCTTCGCTGTCCCATTGTCTGTGCATATAAATAGATTGTCAGGTTTACTGACTCTTGAACATGCAACATATAATTGTCCATGGGAAAAACAATCCGTATTCAGATCTATACCTCATTATTCTAATGATGTGTCCCTGTGTCCCGGTCGTCATTTATATTCCCTGTGTCCCGGTCGTCATTTGTGTCCCGGTGTCCCAGTTTGTGATTTCTCTTTGAGTGTCCCGGTCGTCATTTATATTCCCTGTGTCCCGGTGTCCCGGTCGTCATTTGTGTCCCGGTGTCCCGGTCTGTAATTTCTATTCGAACAATCCCTGTGTCCCGGTCGTCATTTATATATCCCGCCTGTGCCCCCGGCGTCCCCGTTGTAGTTGTGTCCCTGTGTCCCGGTCCTCATTTATATTCCCTGTGTCCCGGTCGTGATTTGTGTCCGGGTGTCCCAGTCTGTAATTTCTCTTTGAGGTTCCCGGTCGTCGCTTATATTCCCTCTGTCTCGGTCGTCATTTGTGTCCCGGTCTGTAATTTCTCTTTGAGTGTTTTTTCTTTTTAGTTCTTTTTTAGTTTTTTACCTTTTTTCAGTTTTCTTCCTCGGAACGCTTTCTTTTCTTACTTTCTCTATCAGCAGCAAGTTTTTTGGCATAAACTCTTTGAGCAGCTTCCTCGGCTGTTGCCATTGTAGGTTCTTCAGTCATTTTACAATTAAACATTTTTCCGTGAACAAATGTCTTAAATACCGTTAATGACGTCACCGTCAAAGCAAAAATGACGACAACTAATTTCATGACGTCAGTCAACACAGAAACATGACGTCACCTGATCCACAGACAGAAAGATTGTTGCCAATAAGACATATCAGCTTTATCTCGAGAACGAATGGAGATATTAATTGGCAACATTCAAAGTTACTTCTATTACTACTTTAGCAGTTATAATTTGAATAAAACAAACGAGTGTAATTACATCCAGGTTGTCACAGAAGATAGATAGCATATTTTAGGAATGGTATTAATTTCTATTATTCAGGTCAACTTGAGGTGGTATAAAACTACTAAGCAATAATATATGCGTCAGGATCAGGAACTGTGATAACAAATTTTTCGGAGAAAAATAGAAATCCATGAAACCAAAAATGAGCAGAAATAAAGTCAAGAAATCTTCCAAGCGTAAAACTACCACAAATCACCATAAATAAATAAATGAAGCCCAAAAAGAACAGAAATTACAATAAATAACCAAGTCAATCTCAAAGGAGCAAAATTTAACACGAGTAGGGTTGAAAAACCCATGCCTTCGGCTTAATGAATACCTCGCTACAAATACTACAAGACAGATGAATTTGACATGGCAAGTTGTCCCTTCTTTAAAATATCAAAATGGGAAAGTAAATTTGTATAGTAAATTTGTATACGTAAATTCGTATACAGTTCGAAACTTGGAGTATGTAATGATTGCAGCTACTCCCTCAGTTCGTTCAGACCTCGGTCTGGCCGTTACTCTGGGGCATGCTTGGAACTTGGTTCCCGCTGAGATCCGGCAGTCACGAATATTTGGCTCCTTTA
Source organism: Artemia franciscana (assembly GCF_032884065.1). Taxonomy (NCBI): domain Eukaryota; kingdom Metazoa; phylum Arthropoda; class Branchiopoda; order Anostraca; family Artemiidae; genus Artemia; species Artemia franciscana. The sequence continues at coordinate 46,157,530 of NC_088863.1, read as the reverse complement.
AAATACAGATGAAAACTTTCTTATTAAAAATGTCTTATGGTTTAATTTTTTTAGGGGGTGGGGGTGCTATTTTTTTGCTGTTGGATCCTCGATGACGCATATAATTTTAAATGGTATTTTATTGTCGGGTGATGTGAGGGTTGCTGTTTTTTGGGGACTGCCGGTGAGTTGTTTTTTTTCCTTATAGATTTATTTTTAGATACTGTTTACTATGTTTATGCCAAGCTTTATCATTCTTTATTTATCCTACGTCGTTTCCCAAATAACAGGCAATTGAGCACTTTGGGATATTGTTTTTGTTATTGTTATTTTACGAAAATAATTGGAATTTGAACTTCAAGTCTCAGTTTCGGATGGCGCTTTCTATATTTAACTCTATTTACCTCCATTTTGACATGAATGTTATAAGTCCTTCATTATAAATGAAACTTTGACCATTTTCGGAATCCTTTATAACTAGTAAACGACATCATTGGTAATAACTATATGGTTTTAAATATGATGATCAAAGTTTCAATATTTATGATGTTTTTTTATTACAAAAGGCGCTAAATACTACAGCTTCCTTTTAATTTGGCCTATATACAGTTCTCTACTCTAGTCACTACTCCAATAATGAAGACGAACAAAGAAAAGAAGCTTGCTCTGAAAATTTGATAAATTTGTGTGAGCCTGATCGGTAAAATATATGTTTCTTTTCTCTCAATTTGGCCTACTTGAGTTTATTCAATTAAAGTAATGAATGCAATTTCGAATGTTGACACAAGGAATTACTTTTCGATATCAGTGCGTGACTAAGCAAAATCATCTCTTTGATATTTTTTTTTCATCATCAGTATAAATAAACCCAAAGAATTTTTCAATGCATCTTGCTATCACCTTTTTTCTTGGAATTTGACGATCAAAAATCATCAAATTATTATCGTTTTCCCAAATCTATATATATAAAAATAAGTTCGTTTTTTATATAAAAAAAATTATATAAGAAATATATATATAAAAAGAAGTTAAAAATATCTTCAACTGATATCAGCTGTTACAACTAATTACACAAGTCAACTTGTCAATAAAACCTATACAATATTACCTTGTGACAGCGTAGTGGATACGAGTGTTCTCTCTAAACTGAGAGTATTGAAGTTCGATCCCCTCTGTTGCAAGGAAGGCTTGTGCTATTACTGGATTTAAATATGTCAGATTGTCCAATTTGGTCTCATCATATATGACCACACTGAATAAGTGACTTGTCGGATAATCATTTCCAAGAAGGGGAACTAGTATTGAAGGGGAATCAGTATTGCAACCTTTTCCTCAAATGTTGGAGACCTTTGGTGGAAAAAATACTTCCTTTCCACTGGAAGTATTTGCTCATTACATGTTTTTTTAATATTATCCATTTTGATTCAAAATATAATTTCAGCTTCTGTCGAAGAGTTGTCGGAGTGTGAAAAGGCAAATGGAAAAGAACTAATTTTACAGTTTTCTGGTATTTTTCAGGATTGAATTAAAAGATTAAATCTATTACTCAGACACCATAAATATTTTTGCAGTTTGCGATTAAATAAAAGTATTGCAATAATAAGGAGAAAAGTAAAAATCAAACTAAAAATAAAACCGTTTTAACGTAATTATTTTACAAAAGTTCAGTTAGAACTAACTAAAGGATTACCGCTACCTCAGAAACAAGAAAATCGCTTGAAAACTTTGTAGTAAGAATACAATCAAATTTTATGAAGTTTAAAGCTGGATGTTTTCTGAAAGCTTTTGTTTTTATATTACATAAAAAAAGTTCTTTTTTCGCATAAAAGTAAAGAACAACTTAAAGCAAACAGAGAAAAAAATTGTTTGGGAGGGGCTGTCATCCCTACACCCTCTTTGGCTATTCTTCGGATAATTTACATCTCCTAATCCCGGATAATACTGGATAACTGAGGTTAAGTGACGTTATACATAAAAAAAAATCAAAATGGAAAACATATATGATACTAGCTGTTGGGGCGGCGCTTCGCACCACCCCAAAACCTAGTTGGTAGGGGCACTTCGCGCCTCCCCAAGCCCCCCCGCGCGTGTAAGTTGTTACGCGCCATTGTAGTTGTGTCCCTGTGTCCCACCTGTGAATATAGAAGTTTTTTAGCTTTTTTAGTTTTTTTAGTATTTTCTTTTTAGTTTTTTTTGTAGTTTTACCTTTTTTATTTTTTTTTCTTCTTTTGTATTAATGCTGAAGCCAAGGTTTGAACCTGGAATCTCTCGGACCTGGAACCTGGAACATAACGCTTTACCAGCTTAGCTACTTTGGCACGCTTTCTTTTCTTACTTTCTCTATCAGCCGCAAGTTTTTTGGCATGGACTCTTTGAGCAGCTTCCTCGGCTGTTGCCATTGTAGGTTCTTCAGTCATTTTACAATTAAACATTTTTCCGTCCACGATCTTCTTACAATTTAAAATTTGTCTTTGAACGATTTTCTTTAAATACCTTTAATGACGTCATCGTCATAACAAACATGACGACAACTAACTTTATGACGACATGACAAGATGACATGACGTCACTCGACAGACACACAGACAGCTAATTTTTATATATAAACTAGCTGTTGGGGTGGCGCTTCGCGCCACCCCAACTATTCAGCCGACAGACCCACAGACAAACAACTTATTTTTATATATATAGATGTCCCGTGCGTCATTTGTGTCCCGGTGTCCCAGTCTGTAATTTCTCTTTGAGTGTCCCGGTCGTCATTTATATTCCCTGTGTCCCGGTCGTCATATGCGTCCCAGTCTGTAATTTCTCTTTGAGTGTCCCGGTCGTCATTTATATTCCCTGTGTACCGGTCGTCATTTGTGTCCCGGTGTCCCGGCCTGTAGCGTCATTTTATAATGACATCATATACAAAGCCTGATATACTTATAATGACGTCATATGCAAACCCACAAACAAACAAACGTGCATACATACAACTTATTTATATATATATAGATATAGTTTCACTTTTAGTTTCTTTTCTTAGTTTTTTTCTTTTTTAGTTTTCTTTTTTTTAGTTTTTCTTTTTATTCATTTGTTTTCTTTTTTAGCTTTTTGTTCTTTTTTTTAGTTTTTTCTTTTTTAGTTTTTTCTTTTTTAGTTTTTTCTTTTTTTTTGTAATTTTTCTTTTTCTTTAGATTTTTCTGTTTTTTAGTTTTTTCTTTTTTCTTTTCTTTCTTTTTTTGTTTTTCTGTTTTTCAGTTTTGTAGCTTTTTTAGTTTTATTAGCTTTTTTTCTTTTTATTTATTTTTTTTTTGTTTTTTCTTTTTTTCTATTTTTTTATTTTTAGTTTTTTTTTAGTTTCTTAGCTTTTTTAGTTTTTTTACTTTTTTTTAGTTTTTTACCATTTTTTTCTTTTTTAGTTTTCATTTTCTTCTTTATTTTTCAAACGTCATATGCAAACCCTCAAACATACAGAAGAACAAATGCTTTAATTTTTATTCTTTTTTAGTTTTTTTTTAATTTTGTAGCTTTTTTAGGTTTTTTAGCTCTTTTTCTTTTTAGTTTTTTACCTTTATACACACCCTCAAACATACTAAAAAACAAACATGCTTTAATTTTTTTTTCTTTTTTAGTTTTTTCTATTTTTTAGTTTTGTAGCTTTTTTGGTTATTTTAGCTTTTTTTCTTTTTAGTTTTTTACCTTTTTTACCTTTTTTTCTTTTTTTTAGTTTTTTTTAGGCTACTAATACTTTTACTACTATTACAATTACTGCTACAACACAAGCTAAGGGTATTAAGGTGAAGCGTTCAAGGGCTATTTAGGCGGTTTAGGCGGACATTGGACTAAAACAATTCAAACTATGAATAGATAGATTTTTTTAAATGTAACTTTTATCTTCTCCAAAATGTCAAGCTTCTCATGGTTCATCTCTAATCCTTTGTCTTTTGGCAGTCATTTCTTTCAGCATAGTAGAACGGCCCATTAACAATGTGTCCATTGATATTTGGTATATGAACCCACTACAATTATGCAATTTCACCTTTATACTTTAAAACTAAATGTTGATTTAGAACTAAATCAAAAGGCACTGTGTATGTTGTTGCCAATAAGATACCTCAGCTATATCTCGAGTGGAAACATTCAAAGTTACATCTATTACTACTTCTGCTCTTACAATTTGAATAAAACAAACGAGTGTAAGTATTTCCAGGTTGTCAAAAAAGATAGATAGCATATTTTCGGAATGGTATTAATTTCTATTATTCAGGTCAACTTGAGGTGATATAAAACTAAATTACGCAATACTATGTGCGTCAGGATTGAAAATCGTTAAAAAAGCTTATCCAAAGTAAAAATAGTAAGCAAAACTATGCCTAAATAGAAAAACTAAATAGAAAAACCGAAAAGATACAAAACATTATTTTTCCCCATTAAAAAACTATATTAATAAAAACAGAGTTTCTGAAAACTGTGATAACAAATTTTTCAAAGAAAAATAGAAATCCATGAAACCAAAAACGAGCAGAAATAAAGTCAAGAAATCTTCCAAGTGTAAAACTGCCAAATATCACCATAAATGAATAAATGAAGCCCAAAAAGAACAGAAATTACAATAAATAACCAAGTCAATCTGATAACGAGCAAAATTTAACACGAGTAGGGTTGAAAAACCCATGCCTTCTTAAAAAGAGAACATAATTTCCACTTTAGTAAAAGCCACCAATTACCATAGACTGTTAGTTTAATATATATATATATATATATATATATATATATATATATATATATATATATATATATATATATATATATATATATATATATATATATATATATATATATATATATATATATATATATATATAAATAAGTTGTCTGTCTGTCTGTGGATCAGGTGACGTCATGTTTCTGTGTTGACTGACGTCATGAAATTAGTTGTCGTCATTTTTGCTTTGACGGTAACGTCATTAACGGTATTTGAACGCAAAACCGCGCAGTTAGATGAAAATCCACCTGGACAGCGAGAGTCAAAACATATCAAAACTGAAAATGATAGCGATGATGATTGGGTTTGGGATTTTGACTTGGATAAGGTCATCAATGCCTACCAGATTTAAGTTAAAAAAACAAAGGTTCGTCGATATGTACTTCATAGTGACGCTGAACAATAAAGAAGAAAAAGAAAACTGAAAAAAGAAAAAAGGTAAAAAACTAAAAAAAAACTAAAAAGAAAAAACACTCAAAGAGAAATTACAGACCGGGACACAAATGACGACCGAGACAGAGGGAATATAAGTGACGACCGGGAACCTCAAAGAGAAATTACAGACTGGGACACCCGGACACAAATCACGACCGGGACACAGGGAATATAAATGACGACCGGGACACAGGGACACAACTACAACGGGGACGCCGGGGGCACAGGCGGGATATATAAATGACGACCGGGACACAGGGATTGTTCGAATAGAAATTACAGACCGGGACACCGGGACACAGGGAATATAAATGACGACCGGGACACTCAAAGAGAATTTACAAACTGGGACACCGGGACACAAATGACGACCGGGACACAGGAAATATAAATGACGACCGGGACACAGGGACACATCATTAGAATAATGAGGTATAGATCTGAATACGGATTGTTTTTCCCATGGACAATTATATGTTGCATGTTCAAGAGTCAGTAAACCTGACAATCTATTTATATGCACAGACAATGGGACAGCGAAGAATGTTGTATATTCGCATGTTTTACGTAGTTAAAAACATATATTTATATCTATCTCTATTCACAGGTGGGACACAGGGACACAACTACAATGGCGCGTAACTAATATGGCGCGTAACGACTTACGCGCGCGGGGGGCTTGGGGGGGGCGCGAAGCGCCCCACCAACTAGGTGTTGGGGTGGCGCGAAGCGCCACCCCAACAGCTAGTATATATATATATATACATATATATATATATATATATATATATATATATATATATATATATATACATATATATATATATATATATATATATATATATATATATATATATATATATATGAAGTCTTAATTATTTTTTATTTATTAAAGTCAATAAAGTGAAAACAAATTTTGTATATCTCTATATGTTAAGTCTTTGTTTCTGATGGCACTTTTTAACTTTTCTTTTCTTCAAAATGTCAAGCTTGTCACGGCTCATCTCTAATTCTTTGTCTTTTGGCCAAAAATCACTTGCCTCAACAAATGCTGTTTCTTTGATAAAAGCAATTTGATTTGAAGTTCTGTTAGCATCTTGAATAGATCAGCTTTCCACCGTGACGAGGCCATGCAGGAGGATACATCAGAGGAAGACCAGGGACGGAATTCCTACTCAACCTAACTTCCACGGGCTTAGGAGAGGGCTACATCTTTCTCATTCAGTCCTCTCCAGAAGTATTTCTACTGCATCCTGAATAATTATTCTTTGCCCCAAAGCCAATTCATTCCTAGTTTGTATTAATTCTATAATTTTCTGTCCCAAAACCAGTCTTGTCCAACGAGGAATCGAGCATTTCTTCGGTCATCCAGCTCTGAAAATCTGAAAAAAACCAGTGAGCCTGTAATGAAAAATCTCTGTTTACTTGCTCTTAATCCTGCCTTCCAGAATTTATTCCCCTCAAGCCATGTGTCTCTGTACTTACAAATTTTGGCGAAAGAAATTGCTTTCCGATTTCAGCATGTGACTTCGCAAGTTCAGCTCTTTTTTTTTTTATTATCGGTATAATTAGATCTAATGAGTTTTCAATGCAGCTTGCTATATAAGTATCTTCAGCGGAAAGTGTTTTATACTTGACCCTGCAAAAAGTGCAATCCTTTTGATTCCGTTCACATTGAAGGACACGAGTTTAGCAGAATACATGATTGCTTGGCAGTTTTCGGCTTAATGAATACCTCGCTACAAATACTACAAGACAGATGAATTTGACATGGCAAGTTGTCCCTTCTTTAAAATATCAAAATGGGAAAGTAAATTTGCATAGTAAATTTGTATAGGTAAATTCGTATACAGTTCGAAACTTGGAGTATGTAATGATTGCAGCTACTCCCTCAGTTCGTTCAGACCTCGGTCTGGCCGTTACTGTGGGGCGTGCTTAGAACTTGGTTTCCGCTGAGATCCGGCAGTCACGAATACTTGGCTCCTTTAAAAGACAGATGAAAAGTTTCTTATTAAAAGTTTCTTATGGTTTAATTTTTTGAGGAGGTGGGGGTGCTATTTTTTTGCTGTTGGATCCTCGATGACGCATATAATTTCAAATGGTATTTTATTGTTGGGTGATGTGAGGGTTGCTGTTTTTTGGGGACTGCCGGTGAGTTGATTTCTTTTCCTTATAGATTTATATTTAGATATTGTTTAGTATGTTTATGCCAAGCTTTATCATTCTTTATTTATCCTACGTCGTTTCCCAAATAACAGGCCATTGAGCACTTTGGGATATTGTTTTTGTTATTGTTATTTTATGGAAATAATTGGAACTTGAAGTTCAAGTCTCAGTTTCGGATGGTGCTTTCTATATTTAACTCTATTTACCTCCATTTTGACATGAATGTTATAAGTCCTTTATTATAAATGAAACTTTGACCATTTTCAGAATCCTTTATAACTAGTAAACGACTTCATTGGTAATAACTATATGGTTTTAAATATGATGATCAAAGTTTCAATATTTATGATGTTTTTTTATTACAAAAGGCGCTAAATACTACAGCTTCCTTTTAATTTGGCCTTTATACAGTTCTCTACTCTAGTCACTACTCCAATAGTGAAGACGAAAAAAGAAAATAAGCCTTCTCCGAAAATTTGATAAATTTCTGTGAGCCTGATCGGTAAAATATATGTTTCTTTTCTCTCAATTTGGCCTACTTGAGTTTATTAAATTAAAGTAATGAATGCAATTTCGAATGTTGACACAAGGAATTACTTTTCGATATCAGTGCGTGACTAAGCAAAATCATCTCTTTGATTTTTTTTTCATCATCAGTATAAATAAACCCAAAGAATTTTTCAATACATCTTGCTATCACCTATTTTCTTGGAATTTGACGATCAAAAATCATCAAATTATTATCGTTTTCCATATCTATATATATATAAAAATAAGTTGTTTTTGTGTCGAACAACGTCATGTTTGTGTGTCGACTGACGTCATGTTTGTCGACTGGTGTCATTACAAGGATTGAGCATTATGCCGTCATGAAGTTGTTTGTCGACTGACATCATGTTTGTTATGACGTCAAAGGCTTTGTATATGACGTCATTATAAGTATATAAGAAGGCATTTCAAAGAGAAATTTTTAATATAGATCTTAAAATAACATAAGAACCTACAATGGCAGAAGAAACAGCCGAGGAAGCTGCTCAAAGAGCTAATGCCAAAAGGCTTGCGGCTAATACAGAAAGGAAGAAAAGAAAGCGTGCTGAGGAATCACAACAACAGCGTGAAAACAGGCTTGCAGATAATAGGGAAAGTATGAAAAGAAAGCGTGCCGTGGAATCACAACATCAAAGAGAAATTTTTAATATAGATCTTAAAATGAGAGAGGAAACTACAATGGCAAAAGAAACAGCCGAGGAAGCTGCTCAAAGAGCTAATGCCAAAAGGCTTGCGGCTAATAGAGAAAGTAAGAAAAGAAAGCGTGCTGAGGAATCAAAACAATATGGCAATCGAATAGATGCCTACTGATACGCAACTATCAACGAAGTGGCAATCGTTATGGTCGGTGATTTGTATATGACGTCAAAGGCTTTGTACATGACGTCATTATAAGTATATAAGAAGGCGTTTCAAAGAGAAGATTTTATTAAACTCATTGATGCTACGATGCCCTACAATATCCCATCATTTTTTGGGATGGAACCGACGGCTATCACTTTAATATTAAATTGATAAATCCAGCCACTAACAAAGAAATGGATAAGAAATGCAGCACAATAAAATATTATGCCTATAGATTAATGATTCGTCATTTATTACATTTACATATAATCCATCTTGGGGTCGATAAAACAGCTTTTACATCCTGGACAATCGCCGGTTCATAGACTTGACATTACTGCCCGTGTCTTCCGGCAAAAGTTGCTCTCCTTCATCTCCTACAGAGCTATGGGAGAAATACAAATCGCAAATGGCCGAGAATATACTCCACCGAATACGGCTAGAAAGGTCAGATATGACCTTGGACTTTACAACAGAAATTTATAACTGCACTTTAGATATGATTGAAGATTTGTGCTTATCTATTGCAAACAAACTTCTCACGCATTTGGGAATGCCTTCACCTATTCGTACTGCTTCTATTTCTACATGTGTAGAATGGGATCGTGAACAAAGCTACAACACAATTGATCTATTGTCGTATGTTACAGACCGGGACACTGGGACACAAGGAATATAAATGACAACCGGGACACTCAAAGAGAAATTACAGACCGGGACACCGGGACACAAATGACAAGCAGGAAACAGGGAATATAAATGACGACCGGGACACTCAAAGAGAAACTACAGACCGAGACACATGGACACAAATGACGACCGGGACACAGGGAATATAAATGACAACCGGGACACAGGGACATAACTACAACGGGGACGCCGGAAGGGCACATGGGGGATATATAAATGACGACAGGGACACAGGGAATATTCGATTAGGAATTACCATTAACAAAGCCCAAGGGCAATCATTACAAAAAAGCGGTATAGATCTGAATACAGATTGTTTTCCCATGGACAATTATACGTTGTATGTTCAAGAGTCGGTAAACCTGACAATCTATTTATATGCACAGACAATAAGACAGCGAAGAATGTTGTATATTCGCAAGTTTTGCGCAGTTAAAAACATATATATATATATATATATATATATATATATATATATATATATATATATATATATATATATATATATATATATATATATATATATATATATATATATATATATATATATATATATATATATATCTATATTCACAGGTGGGACACAGGGACACAACTACAATGGCGCGTAACTAATATTGCGCGTAACGACTTACGCGCGCGGGGGGGGGCTTGAGGGATGGCACGAAGCGCCACACCAACAGCTAGTATCTTATATTAATTACCTTTTTCTGTGTACTTTTGAATTTGCCCCCCACTCCATAAGAAATAAATCCCGCACACGTGTTTGGGATACTCAGTCCAACCTTCAGACTCAGGTGAGTTTTATACTCACACTTTCTTTTGGGAAATGACGGCTTATTTTTTTATGACATCTGAAATAAACTGAATTGGAAAGGGGTTACATCCAAGACCGTATTCAGAGAGAGAGGGGGGTGAGTCCCTTCTTGGTTATATCACTTGGTTAAAATTATCCAACCACTGGCGTGAAGTGAGGCTCTGACAGTTACCGATTTTTGTTTTGGCAGACAGATGTCACGTCACTCGATGAACAAACTGACTTCAAATGGGTCAATATTAGGTTCGCTCCTATTCCGGATCACATTTGAAAAAGTAATTTACCCAGTCGGCCAAATTGTGCATAAAACAAGTAAGGGTTTCCAGCTTATTACCTAAGCTGAGACCTTAGAGAGTACTTTGCGTCCAGCAGGACCTAAGGGGCGTTATTTGTCCCTCAGATCCACCGCTGCTACGACGTCTTCCCTGAGGGGTTGTATGCGTATATTTTAATTTTATGATGATTCCTCTGGCAAGTCCGATTGAGCGTATTCTTTGGTCTTTCCCTTAGTAACGTTTCCACTAGCTATCAATGAGGATGGATTTGGATATTTGGTCACTTTTCATGCTACATGTTCTGGGTACTATTCACTGTTGGTACTATACACACTGATAAACATTATTTTCTATGGCTATATGCCTTAGGTGGGTGTCCATGCGAGTTTTTTCTTTTTTTTTAGAAAGACATTCCTGCATATTTGCTTACAATCAGGTGTTTTAGGCCGAATCCATATAGTGGTGTCAATTTGACGTTTCCACTTGACAAAAAGTAGCCATCATTGTCGTCGTCGTCAGCCAGCAATGGTCAGTTGACCATACCATTCTCGCTTTTTCTCGCCAACTATTTTCTAGCTAACATTTCAAAGAAGCGTAATATTTTTGTGGAAAAATCAGAAAATATAACTTCGGAAACAAGGGTAGGAATTTTTGGGGATTGTTTGTGGATCGAAGAGGCCATCAAAGCATTAAAAAAAATAAAAAGTTTAAGTCGTCCCAAACCATAAGTTTGCATTCCTGCAATACTTTACCTATCCCAGATGATTTGGAAATGTTGCACGTGGGATTTTCTGTAGGTTGCAGATTAGGATTTTATCTTTTTTCACTTTTTTTGCAGGTAGTTTTTCAGCAGGTAGTTGTATACGTTCTGAAATTGAGTCTACTGGGAGTTTTCCGTTTCCAATTGCCAGCAATTGATCTGAAAATGTTTGACCAGAGTCATCGTTTTGCAATCGGACACGCATATTTGTAGTTAATTTTAATATTTTGACGTCTGCCCATAAATTAGAATTTTTCAGGCAAGCATTCATTTCGTCTGCAGGAGTTAAACTACGTAAAAATTGTGAATATACAACATTCTTGGCTTTCCCATTGTCTGTGCATATACAAAGCTGTATGTACTAATAATGACGTCATATGCAAACGCTCTTTTTACAAACAAACAAACATGCATACACACAACTCGTTTTTATATAGATAGATAGATAGATAGATAGATACAATACAAATTAACTGCGTAAAACTTGCGAATATACAACATTCTTCGCTGTCCAATTGTCGCTGCATATAAATAGATTGTCAGGTTTACCGACCCTCGAACATGCAACGTACAATTGTCCATGGGAAAAACTATCAGTATTAAGATCTATACCACATTTTTCTAATGATTGACCTTGAGCTTTGTTAATGGTGATTGCAAATGCTAATCGAATTGAGAATTGCAATCTTTTAAATTGAAAAGGCAGATCCGTTGGAATCATGGGAATGCGAGGAATAAGAACAGCCTCACCCTCAAAAGCCCCTGTCAAGATTTCGGCCTCTATTAGGTTTTCCATTGTTTTTTTTTTTACGGCAAGTCGCGTGCCATTGCAAAGCTTTGGTGGGTTGATATTTCTTAAAAGTATTATTGGTACGCCTATTTTTAGTTGTAGCACGTGTGGTGGAAACCCTGAAAGATCCACGGAATTTAAAAATTCAGATGGATAATTAACCGCTTCATTTGGTTCCAAAACTGTGTCGACTGACTTGTAAAGGACTGCCTGGTCTCGAATCTTGGTCAAAACAATATTGTTGATTTCGTGGACGTCTATATTTTTGGGTGCAAGAATCGCTCTTTCACTTAGCCATTTATTTTTTTATAATTTTTTAGAATATTCGGTAATGTTTGCCTGAAATCTCCCGCAAGCAATATTAATGTGCTGCCAAAGGGTTTCGACTTGCCTCTCAAATCTTTCAAGCATTGATCCAGAGCCTCGAGCGATTTTTTGTGTGCCATTGTGCACTCATCCCAAATAATAAGTTTGCATTGCTGCAATACTTTACCCATCCCAGATGATTTGGAAATATTGCACGTGGGAGTTTCTGTAGAATGCATATTCAGAGCCAATTTCAAAGCGGAATGAGCAGTTCTTCCACCAGGCAGCAATGTTGCGGCTACTGGCGCATCCAAAAAGAAAATTTCTCCAACGTTGTTATCCAACGTTATCCAACGTTGTTATCCCAAAACCTAGTTGGTGGGGCGCTTTGCGCCCCCCCAAGCCCCCCTGCGCGCGTAAGTCGTTACGCGCCATATTAGTTACGCGCCATTGTAGTTGTGTCCCTGTGTCCCACCTGTGAATATAGATAGATTTATATATGTGTTTCAAACTACGTAAAAATTGAGAAATATACAACATTCTTGGCTTTCCCTTTGTCTGTCCATATACAAAGCCGTATGTACTAATAATGACGTCATACGCAAACGCTCTTTTTACAAACAAACAAACATGCATACACACAACTCGTTTTTATATAGATAGATAGATAGATAGATACAATACAAATTAACTGCGTAAAACTTGCGAATATACAACATTCTTCGCTGTCCAATTGTCGCTGCATATAAATAAATTGTCAGGTTTACCGACCTTCGAACATGCAACGTACAATTGTCCATGGGAAAAACAATCAGTATTGAGATCTATACCACATTTTTCTAATGATTGACCTTGAGCTTTGCTAATGGTGATTGCAAATGCTAATCGAATTGGGAATTGCAATCTTTTAAATTGAAAAGGCAGATCCGTTGGAATCATGGGAATGCGAGGAATAAGAACAGCCTCACCCTCAAAAGGCCCTGTCAAGATTGTGGCCTCTGTTAGGTTTTCCATTTTTTTTTTTACGGCAAGTCGCGTGCCATTGCAAAGCTTTGGTGGGTTGATATTTCTTAAAAGTATTATTGGTACGCCTATTTTTAGTTGTAGCACGTGTGGTGGAAACCCTGAAAGATCCACGGAATTTAAAAATTCAGATGGATAATTAACCGCTTCATTTGGTTCCAAAACTGTGTCGACTGACTTGTAAAGGACTGCCTGGTCTCGAATCTTGGTCAAAACAATATTGTTGATTTCGTGGACGTCTATATTTTTGGGTGCGAGAATCGCTCTTTCACTTAGCCATTTATTATTTTTATAATTTTTTAGAATATTCGGAAATACTTTTTCAATCAATTCATTTTTGGACGTCACTAAATTACAGAAATCAGCAGGTAGTTGTATACGTCCTGAAATTGAGTCTACTGGGAGCTTTCCGTTTCCCATTGCCAGCAATTGATCTGAAAATGTTTGACCAGAGTCATCGTTTTGCAATCGGACACGCATATTTGTAGTTAATTTTAATGTTTTTACGTGTGCCCATAAATTAGAATTTTTCAGGCAAGCATTCATTTCGTCTGCAGGAGTTGATCTAGGTAATATAGGTAATGTTTGCCTGAAATCTCCCGCAAGCAATATTAATGTGCTGCCAAAGGGTTTCGACTTCCCTCGCAAATCTTTCAAGCATTGATCCAGAGCCTCGAGCGATTTTTTGTGTGCCATTGTGCACTCATCCCAAATAATAAGTTTGCATTGCTGCAATACTTTACCCATCCCAGATGATTTGGAAATATTGCACGTGGGAGTTTCTGTAGAATGCAAGTTCAGAGGCAATTTCAAAGCGGAATGAGCAGTTCTTCCACCAGGCAGCAATGTTGCGGCTATTCCGGACGACGCAATTGCCAACGCTATATCATTTTTTGATCGAATTGATGCCAGAATCAGTTTTATCACAAACGTTTTACCAGTACTTCCTGGCGCATCCAAAAAGAAAATTTCACCAACTTTATTATCGACACAATGCATTATCGTATCATAAATGTCTTTTTGTTCCGACGTTAACTTGGAAGTGTTATTTTGTACATACGACAATAGATCACTCGTACTGTAACTTTGTTCACGATCCAGTTCTACACATGTCGAAACAGCAGCGATACGGTTAGGTGAAGGCATTCCCAAATCCTGAAGAGGTTTGTTTGCCATACGTACGCACAAATCTTCTATAACAACTAAAGTGTAGTTATAAATTTCTGATGTAAAATCAAAAGTCATATCTGACGTCTCTAACTGTTTTCGATGGAGTATATCTTCGGACATTTTTGACTTATATTTTCCCCATAACTCTGTAGGAGCTGATGGAGAGCAAGTTGTTAAAATGATGCCAAACAATGCACGAATTTGACTTGGGGTTGACGTTTCGCACGCGTCATTGATGCAGTTATCCCAGTGTTGGTCATTCTCCAATAAATTCAGAGCTTGGCATGCACTACGGTAAGTGTCATGTATAGTACCATTTACAGTCCTCAAATACTCAAAGGATGTCGGACCGGGCACATTCACCAAAAGCAGGCGTAGAAAGAAGCATTCATGTTGATTGGGGTGAACGGTGTAGAGTCTTCCTATCGTGGTATCTTTGAAGATGGTAGGTTGGCCGTCGACTGACTTACCCTGTTTTCGACGTTCAAATACTTTATTTTTAGTATTCCACGTGTAATACGAAGGCACTTCAGTATACAGCAGTTTTTTTGCAAAAGAATCATTTTTGCAAAGCGAAAAAAAAAGCGGTTAACTTTGTATCCGGTGGATTCAGGGCTCTTTGTTGCACGTTGGGTTCCGAGAAATAAACACGTTGACCATTCTGTAAATGTACCGCTAAGTGAACAACAGCTGGACTACGTTCATGTATCGGAAATGAAAGAATTTGCCAAACAGCTTCATTACTGCTTATGTATCTTCCAGCCTGATATTGTACGATTTCGTCGAAATCTTTGATTTCGGGCTGCAAGCCAAAAACTGCCATGTCACTGCCTTTGTTGACGTATTTACATATGTATTTGATTGCCTTTACGGAGTTACAGTATTCAACGTTTATGTGTGCATTAAATGTTTTTGATAATAATGGGGAATATGGAACAACCCACTGGTTATCTACTTCGATGGTGGTACCGTTACGCTTCTTTATTATTGCTGTTTTACCGCCATCTTCAGTAGATCTTCTTCTATTTTGTGGGTAACCATCATTGCCAGTAATTGTGTTTGATACTAAAAGTCGAGGATATTGCTTTGTGCACCTTCCTTTGGCCATGCATGGTAAATTTTCGTTCAGTGCACCGCAAGGTCCATGTATCATATTTTTTACAATAATATCATGTAAACCCTTATCGACATTTTTATCAGGTATTTCAGCGGAAATCACATCATCAATTTCGTTCGAAGTAATTTTTTTATGTAGCCAGATTAGTATATGTGCGTGCGGCAAACCTCGTTTTTGCCATTCCACTGAGTACATCCAGCATCGCACTGACCCAAACACTTCAAGTTTTACTATGTAGTTTATCAGTGATTTCAACTTTTGCCGGAAAACACGGGCCGTAATGTCATGCCTATGAACCGCCGATTGTCCTTGAAGTAAAAGCTGCAGTATCTCGTCCCAAGATTGATTACATGTAAATGTAATAAATAAATCTGGACGACCATAGAGACGAACATACGCAATAGCATCTTGAGCATATTCATGCATATGACGGGGACTGCCAGCATATGACGAAGGTAAAATTGTTAATCTTCCAACGTTTGTGTTATTACCGTCATTTATAACTGCATCTCGCAAATGAATGTATTGTTCAGAGCGGAGCTTGGTCTGATTCAGGCGGATATATAGCAAACGTTCTGATTCAATTTTAGCATACATATCAACGACAAATTGGTGAAACAATTCACGGCATTTTAAAATATAATTTTCTTCATCCTGCCGAATCATTAGTCTATAGGAATAATAATGCATTGCACTGCATTTCTTATTCATTTCTTTGTTAGTGGCTGGATTCATCAATTTAATATTAAAGTGATAGCCGTCGGCTCCATCCCAAAAAATGATAGGATATTGTAGGGCATCGTAGCATCGATGAGTTTCTTCAATTCTTAACAACTGAGCGTTTCGCTTATGAAGAAGAATATTTCGAGGTAAAAACTGATCACCGACCATAACGATTGCCACTTCGTCGATAGTTGGAGCATTGTATCTACGCACATGTTGGCCAGGAGGCGTTTTGTCAGCGGAAATAACAATTTTATGCGTATCAGTAGGCATCAAATCGATGGCTGTTTTGAACAGACGCACTAAATTATTATTTTCGTGGAAAAGATGTTGCAATTGGGAAACGATTGTCCTTTCAACGTTTGGAGAAATTTCGTAACGTGCATTCAATTCAGAATTTCTATCACTGATGAAGTACAATTGTAAAAATTTATGATTCTCGCCTGAGAATGGTAGAAGGGACCCTGCTCTATGATAAATTTGCCCTTTTACTTTGAAAGTAGACATAAATTGATCTGGATTTTCGATTTGGGCTCCAAACGACGTCATTTGGAAACATGAGTTGTATTTTCTGATTTGTGACAAAAAACGATTAGATTCTGACGTAGTTCCCGTAAGGAAAGTCTTCAATGGCTCTGGTGGTGCAGCCAATAGAGGAAGTTTAACTTTTCCTGAGGCGCAACACATTCCCATTGTTTCACCATTGAATTTCAAGGCCTTGCAATAGGGACAAATTTTAGACATTGTCCCGATTTGAACACATCTACTCAAGCTATAATCATCGACTGGGTTGTACCTGAATGCCAGGCGATAACTTTTAGGTTGCTCTGATTCCTCGGCACGCTTTCTTTTCTTACTTTCTCTATCAGCAGCAAGCCTGATTTCTTGCTGTTCTTGTGATTCCTCGGCACGCTTTCTTTTCTTACTTTCTCTATCAGCAGCAAGCCTGATTTCTTGCTGTTCTTGTAATTCCTCGGCACGCCTTCTTTTTTCACTTTCTCTTTTAGCAACAAGTCTGCTTCTGCGTTGCTCTGGTAGTTCCTCGGCACGCTTTCTGTTCTTTCTTTCTCTATCAGCCTCAAGCCTGTTTCCTTGCTGTTCTTTTGATTCCTCGGCACGCTTTCTGTTCTTTCTTTCTCTATCAGCCTCAAGCCTGTTTCCTTGCTGTTCTTTTGATTCCTCGGCACGCTTTCTGTTCTTTCTTTCTCTATCAGCCTCAAGCCTGTTTCCTTGCTGTTCTTTTGATTCCTCGGCACGCTTTCTTTTCTGACTTTCTCTATCAGCAGCAAGTTTTTTGGCATAGACTCTTTGAGCATCTTCATCGGCTTCTGCCATTGTAAGTTCATCGGTCATTTTAAACTTAAACATTAATAGATTTCTACGTGAACATATGTCTTAAATATCTTGAATGACGTCACCGTCGAAGAAAAATGACGACAACTAATTTCATGACGTCAGTCAACACAGAAACATGACGTCACCTGACAGACAGACAGACAACTTATTTTTATATATATACTAGCTGTTGGGGTGGCGCTTCGCGCCACCCCAACACCTAGTTGGTGGGGGCGCTTCACGCCCCCCCCAAGCCCCCCCGCGCGCGTAAGTCGTTACGCGCCATAATAGTTACGCGCCATTGTAGTTGTGTCCCTATGTCCCACCTGTGAATATAGATATATATATATATATGGTTTTAACTACGTAAAACTTGCGAATATACAACATTCTTTGCTGTCCCATTGTCTTTGCATATAAATAGATTGTCAGGTTATCCCCCTGTTTCCCCCGGTGTCCCCGTTGTAGTTGTGTCCCTGTGTCCCGGTCGTCATTTATATTCCCTGTGTCCCGGGTCCCGGTCATCATTTGTATCCCGGTGTCCCGGTCTGTATATACATTCGTTTTTTAGTTTTGTTTTTCTCCTTTATTTTTTTCCTTTTTTTTTCTTTTTTAGCTTATTTAGATTTTTAGATTTTTTAGTTTTTTTTATTAGTTTTTAGTTTTTATTTCTTTTTAGTTTTTTTGTCCCGGTCGTCATTTATATCCCCCTGTTTCCCCCGGTGTCCTCGTTGTAGTTGTGTCCCTGTGTCCCGGTCGTTATTTATATTCCCTGTGTCCCGGTCGTCATTTGTATCCCGGTGTACCGGTCTGTATATACATTCGTTTTTTAGTTTTGTTTTTCTCCTTTATTTTTTTCCTTTTTTTTTCTTTTTTAGTTTATTTAGATTTTTAGATTTTTTAGTTTTTTTATTAGTTTTTAGTTTTTTTTTCTTTTTAGTTTTTTTGTAGTTTTTACCTTCTTTTTAGTTTTGTTAATTTTTTTTTTTTACTTGTGTCTTGGTCGTCATTTATACTCCCTGTGTCCCGGTGCTTTGTTGATTGCTAATCGAACATTCCTTTTGTCCTGGTCGCTTTCTCTTTGAGTGTCGTCATTTATTTTTTTCTTTTTTAGTTCTTTTAGTTTTTACCTTTTTTAGTTTTTTTTTAGTTTTTAGTTTTTTTAGTTTTTTACCTTTTTTTAGTTTTTTTAGTTTTTTAGCTTTTTTATTTTTTTTATTAGTTTTTAGTTTTTTTGTAGTTTTTGCCTTTTTTTTAGTTTTTTTAGTTTTTTAGCTTTTTTATTAGTTTTTAGTTTTTTTTGTAGTTTTTGCCTTTTTTTAGTTTTTTCAGTTTTGACGTCACCTGATCCAGTTTTTTCAGGTGACGTCACCTGATCCACGATCCACAGATCCACAGACAACTTATTTTTATATATATAGATAGTTTTTTTTTTTTTACTTATGTCCTGGTCGTCATTTATACTCCCTGTGTCCCGGTGCTTTGTTGATTGCTAATCGAACATTCCTTTTGTCCTGGTCGCTTTCTCTTTGAGTGTCGTCATTTATTAGTTTTTTCCTTTTTTTTTAGTTTTTTATTGGTTTTTACCTTTATTTTAGCTTATTTTTCAGTTTTTTCCTTTTTTTTAGTTTTTTTTTATTTTTTATTTTTTTTAGTTTTTTACCTTTTTTTAGTTTTTTTAGTTTTTTTAGTTTTTTAGCTTTTTTACTTTTTTTATTAGTTTTTAGTTTTTTTTTGTAGTTTTTGCCTTTTTTTAGTTTTTTCAGTTTTTTTTTTAGTTTTTTATTGGTTTTTACCTTTATAGTTTTTTTAGTTTTTTAGCTTTTTTATTTTTTTTATTAGTTTTTAGTTTTTTTTGTAGTTTTTGCCTTTTTTTAGTTTTTTCAGTTTTGACGTCACCTAATCCAGTTTTTTCAGGTGACGTCACCTGACACATCCATCCATCCACAGACAACTTATTTTTATATATATAGATATATATATATATACTAGCTGTTGGGGTGGCGCTTCGCGCCACCCCAACACCTAGTTGGTGGGGGCGCTTCGCGCCCCCCCCCAAGCCCCCCCGCGCGCGTAAGTCGTTACGCGCCATAATAGTTACGCGCCATTGTAGTTGTGTCCCTATGTCCCACCTGTGAATATAGATATATATATATATATATGGTTTTAACTACGTAAAACTTGCGAATATACAACATTCTTTGCTGTCCCATTGTCTTTGCATATAAATAGATTGTCAGGTTATCCCCCTGTTTCCCCCGGTGTCCCCGTTGTAGTTGTGTCCCTGTGTCCCGGTCGTCATTTATATTCCCTGTGTCCCGCGTCCCGGTCATCATTTGTATCCCGGTGTCCCGGTCTGTATATACATTCGTTTTTTAGTTTTGTTTTTCTCCTTTATTTTTTTCCTTTTTTTTTCTTTTTTAGCTTATTTAGATTTTTAGATTTTTTAGTTTTTTTTATTAGTTTTTAGTTTTTATTTCTTTTTAGTTTTTTTGTCCCGGTCGTCATTTATATCCCCCTGTTTCCCCCGGTGTCCCCGTTGTAGTTGTGTCCCTGTGTCCCGGTCGTTATTTATATTCCCTGTGTCCCGGTCGTCATTTGTATCCCGGTGTACCGGTCTGTATATACATTCGTTTTTTAGTTTTGTTTTTCTCCTTTATTTTTTTCCTTTTTTTTTCTTTTTTAGTTTATTTAGATTTTTAGATTTTTTAGTTTTTTTATTAGTTTTTAGTTTTTTTTTCTTTTTAGTTTTTTTGTAGTTTTTACCTTCTTTTTAGTTTTGTTAATTTTTTTTTTTACTTGTGTCCTGGTCGTCATTTATACTCCCTGTGTCCCGGTGCTTTGTTGATTGCTAATCGAACATTCCTTTTGTCCTGGTCGCTTTCTCTTTGAGTGTCGTCATTTATTTTTTTCTTTTTTAGTTCTTTTAGTTTTTACCTTTTTTAGTTTTTTTTTAGTTTTTAGTTTTTTTAGTTTTTTACCTTTTTTTAGTTTTTTTAGTTTTTTAGCTTTTTTATTTTTTTTATTAGTTTTTAGTTTTTTTGTAGTTTTTGCCTTTTTTTTTAGTTTTTTGTCCTGGTCGCTTTCTCTTTGAGTGTCGTCATTTATTAGTTTTTTCCTTTTTTTTTTTAGTTTTTTATTGGTTTTTACCTTTATTTTAGCTTATTTTTCAGTTTTTTCCTTTTTTTTAGTTTTTTTTTTATTTTTTATTTTTTTTAGTTTTTTACCTTTTTTTAGTTTTTTTAGTTTTTTTAGTTTTTTAGCTTTTTTACTTTTTTTATTAGTTTTTAGTTTTTTTTGTAGTTTTTGCCTTTTTTTAGTTTTTTCAGTTTTTTTTTTTAGTTTTTTATTGGTTTTTACCTTTATAGTTTTTTTAGTTTTTTAGCTTTTTTATTTTTTTATTAGTTTTTAGTTTTTTTTGTAGTTTTTGCCTTTTTTTAGTTTTTTCAGTTTTGACGTCACCTAATCCAGTTTTTTCAGGTGACGTCACCTGACACATCCATCCACACATCCATCCATCCATCCATCCACAGACAACTTATTTTTATATATATAGATATATATATATATATATATATATATATATATATATATATATATATATATATATACATATATATATATATATATATATATATATATATATATATATATATATATATATATATATATATATATCTTCTATCTATATAAAAATAAGTTGTTTGTCTGTCTGTCGAGTGACGTCATTATAAGGATTGAGCTGCATTTCGTCATGAAGTTAGTTGTCGTCATGTTTGTTATGACGACGTCATGTTTGTCAACTGATGAAACTACAGACCGGAACACCGGGACACAAATGACGACCAGGACACCAGGAAACAGGGAATATAAATGACGACCGGGACACTCAAAGAGAAATTACAGACAGGGACATCGGGACACAAATAACGACCGAATCTATCTATATATATAAAAACTACCGTTGGGGGACATATAAATAGATTGTCAGGTTTACCGACTCTTGAACATGCAACATAAAAAAAACTAAAAACTGAAAAACAAAAAAAACTAAAAAAAGGAAAAAAACTGAAAAATAAAGGAGGATAAACATATATATATATATATATATATACTAGCTGTTGGGGTGGCGCTTCGCGCCACCCCAACACCTAGTTGGTGGGGGCGCTTTGCGCCCCCCCCAAGCCCCCCCGCGCGCGTAAGTCGTTACGCGCCATAATAGTTACGCGCCATTGTAGTTGTGTCCCTATGTCCCACCTGTGAATATAGATATATATATATATATATGGTTTTAACTACGTAAAACTTGCGAATATACAACATTCTTTGCTGTCCCATTGTCTTTGCATATAAATAGATTGTCAGGTTATCCCCCTGTTTCCCCCGGTGTCCCCGTTGTAGTTGTGTCCCTGTGTCCCGGTCGTCATTTATAATTCCCTGTGTCCCGGGTCCCGGTCATCATTTGTATCCCGGTGTCCCGGTCTGTATATACATTCGTTTTTTAGTTTTGTTTTTCTCCTTTATTTTTTCCTTTTTTTTTCTTTTTTAGCTTATTTAGATTTTTAGATTTTTTAGTTTTTTTTATTAGTTTTTAGTTTTTATTTCTTTTTAGTTTTTTTGTCCCGGTCGTCATTTATATCCCCCTGTTTCCCCCGGTGTCCCCGTTGTAGTTGTGTCCCTGTGTCCCGGTCGTTATTTATATTCCCTGTGTCCCGGTCGTCATTTGTATCCCGGTGTACCGGTCTGTATATACATTCGTTTTTAGTTTTGTTTTTCTCCTTTATTTTTTTCCTTTTTTTTTTCTTTTTTAGTTTATTTAGATTTTTAGATTTTTTAGTTTTTTTATTAGTTTTTAGTTTTTTTTTCTTTTTAGTTTTTTTGTAGTTTTTACCTTCTTTTTAGTTTTGTTAATTTTTTTTTTTACTTGTGTCCTGGTCGTCATTTATACTCCCTGTGTCCCGGTGCTTTGTTGATTGCTAATCGAACATTCCTTTTGTCCTGGTCGCTTTCTCTTTGAGTGTCGTCATTTATTTTTTTCTTTTTTAGTTCTTTTAGTTTTTACCTTTTTTAGTTTTTTTTTAGTTTTTAGTTTTTTTAGTTTTTTACCTTTTTTAGTTTTTTTAGTTTTTTAGCTTTTTTATTTTTTTTATTAGTTTTTAGTTTTTTTGTAGTTTTTGCCTTTTTTTTTAGTTTTTTGTCCTGGTCGCTTTCTCTTTGAGTGTCGTCATTTATTAGTTTTTTCCTTTTTTTTTTAGTTTTTTATTGGTTTTTACCTTTATTTTAGCTTATTTTTCAGTTTTTTTCCTTTTTTTTAGTTTTTTTTTATTTTTATTTTTTTTAGTTTTTTTACCTTTTTTTAGTTTTTTTAGTTTTTTTAGTTTTTTAGCTTTTTTACTTTTTTTATTAGTTTTTAGTTTTTTTTTGTAGTTTTTGCTTTTTTTTAGTTTTTTCAGTTTTTTTTTTAGTTTTTTATTGGTTTTTACCTTTATAGTTTTTTTTAGTTTTTTAGCTTTTTTATTTTTTTTATTAGTTTTTAGTTTTTTTTGTAGTTTTTGCCTTTTTTTAGTTTTTTCAGTTTTGACGTCACCTAATCCAGTTTTTTCAGGTGACGTCACCTGACACATCCATCCACACATCCATCCACACATCCACAGACAGACAACTTATTTTTATATATATAGATATACTAGCTGTTGGGGTGGCGCTTCGCGCCACCCCAACACCTAGTTGGTGGGGGCGCTTCGCGCCCCCCCCAAGCCCCCCCGCGCGCGTAAGTCGTTACGCGCCATATTAGTTACGCGCCATATTAGTTACGCGCCATTGTAGTTGTGTCCCTGTGTCCCACCTGTGAATATAGATAGATTTATATATGTGTTTCAAACTACGTAAAAATTGCGAATATACAACATTCTTGGCTTTCCCATTGTCTGTCCATATACAAAGCCGTATGTACTAATAATGACGTCATATGCAAACGCTCTTTTTACAAACAAACAAACATGCATACACACAACTCGTTTTTATATAGATAGATAGATAGATAAATACAATACAAATTAACTACGTAAAACTTGTGAATATACAACAGTCTTCGCTGTCCCATTGTCTGTGCGTATAAATAGATTGTCAGGTTTACCGACCCTCAAAGATGCAACATACAATTGTACATTGGTAAAGCAATCTGTATTAAGATCTATACCGCATTTTTCTAGTGATTGCCCTTGAGCTTTGTTGATGGTGGTTGCAAATGCTAATCGAATTGGGAATTGCAATCTTTTAAATTGAAAAAGCAGATCCGTTGGAATCATGGGAATGCGAGGAATAAGAACAGCCTCACCCTCATAAGGCCCTGTCAAGATTGTGGCATCTATTAGGTTTTCCATTGTTTTTTTTTTACGGCAAGTCGCGTGCAATTGCAAAGCTTTGGTGGGTTGATATTTCTTAAAAGTATTATTGGTACGCCTATTTTTAGTTGTAGCAGGTGTGGTGGACACCCTGAAGGATCTATGGAATTTAAAAATTCAGATGGATAATTAACCGCTTCATTTGGTTCCGAAATACAAATTAACTGCGTAAAACTTGAGAATATACAACATTCTTCGCTGTCCAATTCTCGCTGCATATAAATAGATTGTCAGGTTTACCGACCCTCGAACATGCAACGTACAATTGTCCATGGGAAAAACAATCAGTATTAAGATCAATACCACATTTTTCTAATGATTGACCTTGAGCTTTGTTAATGGTGATTGCAAATGCTAATCGAATTGGGAATTGCAATCTTTTAAATTGAAAAGGCAGATCTGTTGGAATCATGGGAATGCGAGGAATAAGAACAGCCTCACACTCAAAAGGCCCTGTCAGGATTGTGGCCTCTATTAGGTTTTCCATTGTTTTTTTACGGCAAGTCGAGTGCCATTGCAAAGCTTTGGTGGGTTTATGTTACGTAACAATATTATTGGTACGCCTATTTTTAGTTGTAGCACATGTGGTGGAAACCCTGAAAGATCTATGGAATTTAAAAATTCAGATGGATAATTAACCGCTTCATTTGGTTCCAAAACTGTGTCGACTGACTTGTAAAGGACTGCCTGGTCTTGAATCTTGGTCAAAACAATATTGTTGATTTCGTGGACGTCTATATTTTTGGGTGCGAGAATCGCTCTTTCACTTAGCCATTTATTATTTTTATAATTTTTTAGAATATTCGGAAATACTTTTTCAATCAATTCATTTTTGGACGTCACTAAATTACAGAAATCAGCAGGTAGTTGTATACGTCCTGAAATTGAGTCTACTGGGAGCTTTCCGTTTCCCATTGCCAGCAATTGATCTGAAAATGTTTGACCAGAGTCATCGTTTTGCAATCGGACACGCATATTTGTAGTTAATTTTAATGTTTTTACGTGTGCCCATAAATTAGAATTTTTCAGGCAAGCATTCATTTCGTCTGCAGGAGTTGATCTAGGTATTATAGGTAATGTTTGCCTGAAATCTCCCGCAAGCAATATTAAGGTGCTGCCAAAGGGTATCGACTTCCCTCGCAAATCTTTCAAGCATTGATCCAGAGCCTCGAGCGATTTTTTGTGTGCCATTGTGCACTCATCCCAAATAATAAGTTTGCATTGCTGCAATACTTTACCCATCCCAGATGATTTGGAAATATTGCACGTGGGAGTTTCTGTAGAATGTAAGTTCAGAGGCAATTTCAAAGCGGAATGAGCAGTTCTTCCACCAGGCAGCAATGTTGCGGCTATTCCGGACGACGCAATTGCCAACGCTATATCATTTTTAGATCGAATTGATGCCAGAATCAGTTTTATCACAAGCGTTTTACCAGTACCTCCTGGCGCATCCAAAAAGAAAATTTCTCCAACGTTGTTATCGACACAATGCATTATCGTATCATAAATGTCTTTTTGTTCCGACGTTAACTTGGAAATGTTATTTTGTACATACGACAATAGATCACTCGTACTGTAACTTTGTTCACGATCCAATTCTACACATGTCAAAACAGCAGCGATACGGTTAGGTGAAGGCATTCCCAAATCCTGAAGAGGTTTGTTTGCCATACTTATGCAAAAATCTTCTATAACAACTAAAGTGTAGTTATAAATTTCTGGTGTAAAATCAAAAGTCATGTCTGACGTCTCTAACTGTTTTCGATGAAGTATATCTTCGGACATTTTTGACTTATATTTTTCCCATAAATCTGTAGGAGCTGATGGAGAGCAAGTTGTTAAAATGATGCCAAACAATGCACGAATTTGACTTGGGGTTGACGTTTCGCACGCGTCATTGATGCGGTTATCCCAGTGTTGGTCATCTGGATTTTCGATTTGGGCTCCAAACGACGTCATTTGGAAACATGAGTTGTATTGTCTGATTTTTGACAAAAAACGCTTAGATTCTGACGTAGTTCCAGTAAGGAAAGTCTTCAATGGCTCTGGTGGTGCAGCCAATAGAGGAAGTTTAACTTTTCCTGAGGCGCAACACATTCCCATTGTTTCACCATTGAATTTCAAGGCCTTGCAATAGGGACAAGGCACGCTTTCTTTTCTTACTTTCTCTATCAGCAGCAAGCCTGTTTCCCTGCTGGTCTTTTGATTCCTCGACACGCCTTCTTTTTTCACTTTCTCTTTTAGCAGCAAGTCTGCTTCTGCGTTGCTCTAGTAGTTCCTCGGCACGCCTTCTTTTTTCACTTTCTCTTTTAGCAGCAAGTCTGCTTCTGCGTTGCTCTGGTAGTTCCTCGGCATGCTTTCTGTTCTTTCTTTCTCTATCAGCCTCAAGCCTGTTTCCCTGCTGGTCTTTTGATTCCTCGGCACGCCTTCTTTTTTCACTTTCTCTTTTAGCAGCAAGTCTGCTTCTGCGTTGCTCTAGTAGTTCCTCGGCACGCCTTCTTTTTTCACTTTCTCTTTTAGCAGCAAGTCTGCTTTCGCGTTGCTCTGGTAGTTCCTCGGCACGCTTTCTTTTCTGACTTTCTCTATCAGCAGCAAGTTTTTTGGCATAGACTCTTTGAGCATCTTCATCAGTCATTATAAACTTAAGCATTAATAGAATTCTACGCGAACATACGTCTTATATAACTTGAATGACGTCACGCCTTCAAAGCAAAAATGATGGCAACTAATTTCATGACGTCAGCCGAAACATGACGGCGGACATATGTCTTATATAACTTGAATGACGTCACCTTCAAAGCAAAAATGATGGCAACTAATTTCATGACGTCAGCCGAAACATGACGTCACCTGATCCATCCACAGATCCACACACAGACAACTTATTTTTATATATATAGATACTAGCTGTTGGGGTGGCGCTTCGCGCCACCCCAACACCTAGTTGGTGGGGGCGCTTCGCCCCCCCCCCCCAAGCCCCCCCGCGCGCATAAGTCGTTACGCGCCATATTAGTTACGCGCCATTGTAGTTGTGTCCCTATGTCCCACCTGTGAATATAGATAGATATATATATATATATATATATATATATATATGTATATCTATATATGTTTTTAACTACGTAAAACTTGCGAATATACAACATTCTTTGCTGTCCCATTGTCTGTGCATATAAATAGATTTTCAGGTTTACCGACTCTTG
This sequence comes from Artemia franciscana, assembly GCF_032884065.1. Lineage (NCBI taxonomy): Eukaryota > Metazoa > Arthropoda > Branchiopoda > Anostraca > Artemiidae > Artemia > Artemia franciscana. The sequence goes on along the minus strand of NC_088863.1, from coordinate 46,130,195 downwards.
AACATGCAACATATAATGGTCCATGGGAAAACAATCCGTATTCAGATCTATACCTCATGATTCTAATGATTGCCCTTGAGCTTTGTTGATGGTGATTGCTAATCGACCATTCCCTGAGTCGCCATCGTCATTTATATATCCCCCTGTGCACCCCGGCGTCCCCTTTGTAGTTATGTCCCTGTGTCCCGGTCGTCATTTATATTCCCTGTGTCCCGGTCGTCATTTGTGTCCCGGTGTTCCAGTCTGTGATTTCTCTTTGAGTGTCCCGGGCGTCATTTATATTCCTTGTGTCCCGGTCGTAATTTATATCCCCCTGTGCCCCCCGGCGTCCCCATTGTAGTTGTGTCCCTGTGTCCCGGTCGTCATTTATATTCCCTGTGTCCCGGTCGTCATTTGTATCCCGGTGTCCCGTTCTGTATATACATTCGTTTTTTAGTTTTGTTTTTCTCCTTTATTTTTTTCCTTTTTTCTTTTTTTTCTTTTTTAGTTTATTTAGATTTTTAGATTTTTTAGTTTTTTTATTAGTTTTTAGTTTTTTTGTAGTTTTTTACCATTTTTTTAGTTTTTTTAGTTTTTTTTTTTACTTATGTCCTGGTCGTCATTTATACTCCCTGTGTCCCGGTCGTCATTTGTGTCTCGGTGCTTTGTTGATTGCTAATTTATATTATATTTATATTTATATTTTTTATATTTATTAATATTTTTTTAGTTTTCTTTTTCTCTTATTTTTCAGTTTTTTCCTTTTTTTTAGTTTTTTCTTTTTTAGTTTTTAGTTTTTTTTTGTTTTTTACCTTTTTTTAGTTTTTTTAGTTTTTTTTAGTTTTTTAGCTTTTTAGTTTTTTTATTAGTTTTTAGTTTTTTTTTTAGTTTTTGCCTTTTTTTAGTTTTTTCAGTTTTTTTTAGTTTTTAGTTTTTTACCTTTTTTTTAGTTTTTTTTAGTTTTTTAGCTTTTTTAGTTTTTTTTCTTTTTAGTTTTTTTTGTAGTTTTTACCTTTTTTAGTTATTTTTCTTCTTTTGTATTAGTGTGAAATAATTCAGACGTCATATGCGGACAAACACGACGTCGCTCGACAGACAGACAGTTTTTTTATTTTTTTTAGTTTTTTTTTTTACTTATGTCCTGGTCGTCATTTATACTCCCTGTGTCCCGGTCGTCATTTGTGTCTCGGTGCTTTGTTGATTGCTAATTTATATTATATTTATATTTATATTTTTTATATTTATTAATATTTTTTTAGTTTTCTTTTTCTCTTATTTTTCAGTTTTTTCCTTTTTTTTAGTTTTTTCTTTTTTAGTTTTTAGTTTTTTTTTGTTTTTTTACCTTTTTTTAGTTTTTTTAGTTTTTTAGCTTTTTTAGTTTTTTTATTAGTTTTTAGTTTTTTTTTTAGTTTTTGCCTTTTTTTAGTTTTTTCAGTTTTTTTTAGTTTTTAGTTTTTTACCTTTTTTTAGTTTTTTTTTAGTTTTTTAGCTTTTTTAGTTTTTTTCTTTTTAGTTTTTTTTTGTAGTTTTTACCTTTTTTAGTTTTTTTCTTCTTTTGTAT